>NC_046164.1:69126519-69386519 GCF_011064425.1 Rattus rattus
TCCGAGGAACAGAGAACACCAAGAATGGAGAGGAGAGTCCAGTCAGCAGGAGAGGAACCCAGAGAAGGGAACAGTCATCAGGAAGGCTGCTCACTTCACAACTGCCCTTTCTCCCTGAGTGAACGGATGGGCTAAGATCACAGGAGGGGAGTAGAGTGGGAGATGAGTGGGATTGGGGAGCATGATGTGCAGTTCACAAAGAACCAAAGGATTTAAAAGGTTAAGAATAAAGAAAACTTTCATTTAAAAAACTCACAGGAGGAAAGATAAAAGAGGAAAGGGTCAGTCGTCCATCACTCAAGAGCGAAGCCTCAGTCAAGCCAGAAATCCGACTCTGGTGCCCACTGTAGATCACTGAAGCAATGTGGCTGGCCTGAGACACGACCTCTTGGGCATCAAATGAAACTGCTAACACTGTCAGGAGATGAGGAGGCACGAGCGTCTGGGGTGATGAGGGTGGGTCCCACACAAAAAAGCTGGGTGCAACATTGTGTGCTTGCAACCCTGGCTCTGGGGAGGCAGTGAGGTGGATCCTTGAGGCTCACTGGCCAGTCAGCCTGTCTCTGTGAGCTAGGGCAGGTGACAGGTGGGGGGCCCTGTCTCAGAAAAGCAAGGCGGATGGCACCTGAGGAACGGCATCTGAGGGTGTCCTCTGTGGCTTCCACATGCACATGTTGCATGCATCCCCCTCCCCCCCCTCTCTCTCTCTCTCTCACACACACACACACACACACACACACACACACACACACACACACTCACGCGCAGAGGCAGCATGAGTCAATGTGAAGGTCAAGTCTCTGTAATCCCTGAAGGCTCTAAAGCTCCTGCAGGGATATGGGAACCCGCAGCACAGTGAAGCTCTCTGTCTAGAAGGCTACACAAACTCCCAGGAGAGATTCCCTAGCCTGAGGCTTACAGGAGGGGAACCCAGAAAAAACCTTCCCAACCTGAGTGTCACAATTTCAGGCAAGCCACGGCCACTGCTGACAGAGTGAAACAGTCCACCTCTGTGTGATTCTCTGGGTGGCCAACAAGGCGTCAACATGGGCCTGGAGTCTGACTGTGTACTCCTGGAGGCCATGGGGAATCGAGGTTCACAGTTGCCCAGATATGGTGTGTGACAGCTCATTTTCACCTTGCCAGTGTTAGAGTCACCCGAGACACGACTGTGGGCATGTGTTCCGGATGCTTCCAGAGAGGATTGGCTGAAGAGAGAAGACTCTACATGAGCTGAAGGGCTGGCTGATTAAGCAAGAAGAGTGAACTGAGGACCAGCATGCCTCCCTCCTTCCTGGCTACGGGCACGCCTCACACCCATCGCCACACCCTCATCACTATGGTCAAGGAGAATTTCAAACTGTGAGCTGAGACAAGCCTTTCCCTCCCTAAGTCACTTTTGTCAGGTTATTTTGTTACAGAAGTGAGGAGAGTAGCCTGTAAACCACATGTCAGGCACCATGGTCATAGATGCTCAAGGAGATGGCGCGTCCTTCCAGGACTGCCCTCGCCACAGGCCGGGGTAAACTAAAACCTTGGGAAGATAAACGGACACACATGGCTTCTTCCTAAAGGCAGGAGGAGCAGCTGTGGACACAGAATCACTTCCAAGAGCCATGGAGCATGGAAACTCAAAGGGACCATGGAATTGTATTTGCTATTCTATACCCATGTTGCTGTAAGAATTACTTCAATGTATTTTGTTTCCAAATACCGTGACCAGCATGGGCATCAAACAAACACAATAGACAAGAAAGTAAGTTCCCAGCTCTACCAAAAGCCAGGAGCAGAGTCACAATGCTCTTCCTGTTCAGGAAAAAAATCAGGGTCAGAGCCACTATGTCCATCCTGTTCAGAGGTAAAAGCCAGACCAGTATTTTAAGAGAAATTTAAAACTGTAAGAGACATTTTCAGATTTAAAAAGAAACAGCTAGAAATTCTAGGGCTTAAAACTATGGGCCCCTAAGCTCCAATACAGCAACAGTAGGAGGCCCAGCATTTAAACTGTGATGAGGTCACAGGGAAGAGACCTCAAGGCTGGTGTCAGCGCCTGCATAAAAGAGACTGCAGGTGGCCACCTCCCTCTGTACACAGAGGACAGTGAGGACATCTTACCAGGGACCAAATCCCCAGGCACCCTGATTTGCACTCCAGACTCCAGAGCTCAGGAATAAACAGCTGCTATCCAAGGCTACCCTTGGACAGGAGCAGCCTGAACAGAATAAGATGGATCCCAAAGCCAAAATTACAACCCAGCAGCAGAGGGACCGAACAAAGTGAGAAGGTCTCACATTTAAATACTGTTTCTAGGAAGAGAGGATGAATCAAAGCAATACTAAAAACAATAACAACTACAACAACAGGACAGATGGACAGCCTCCTGGGACAGACAGCTGCCTGCAGCTGAGAGTCAAGTGTGTGGGAATTCTACTAAAGAGTATTCACTATCAAAAATAAACAAGGGCTGGAGAGAGAGCTCTGTGGTTCAAAGCTAAGACTCACAACCAGAGCTTCAAAACAAACTACAAGCAAGGGATGTCTCGGTGGGCAAAAGACCACATCTGACAAGTTAGGTCTAATCCCAGAGGCCCACGCCATCGGTGGGGGATAGAGAACCAGTTTTCACAAGGTGTCCTCTGATCCCCGCATGCTGGTCATACCATGCGTGCATGTATGTGTGTATGTGTATGCGTGTGTGTATGTGGGAGGGGTGAAATTAACATGCAACATGTTAAAAAAAACAACTCCCTAGACTAATCCATCTGGGTTTTAGACAACTTAGCAATGTAGTGAATCTGGAAGTAAAGGCGTCTCAGAGCCCTATCAGACGGCCTACCTTCAGCCACTGCTCAGCCTGCTCCTTGCTCTGGACGGCGAGGACCAGAGGGTCTGTGCCTTGCTGGGTGATTTTCAGCTCGTGTTTCTTCTTCTTGCTGTCTCTCGGGATGTACGTGATGCTGCAGCCCTGCAGGGGCAGCTCCATCTGAGGCTGCTGGTCCTTGGAACTTTTGTAGCACTGCGTGGAACAGGACAGACCCATTAATGCCTTGAGGACACGTGACCAGAACCAGTGACGAAACCCAGCATAACCGAACCTCTCCTGCCAGCCAGGCTTCAGGGGTGTGGCTCAGCAGCCAGCTATAGGTGTGACACACATGGTCTGCTGCCTACTCAATGCTCCTTCTGCATCTGCCACACACCGGTGTGTGTTACCTCCGCTGAGGCCTACAGAATGTCTAAGACACGACTGAGCAGACACTGACCTATCCCGTGTTCTAGTGGAGCATCGTCACAAAATTACATGTATGTTCATGGGAATGTGGCGTAATGTGAAAGGATTATTAGATCTGTTACAACTGCATAGGCCTACTGTGGGCAGACAGGGTAATTAGATGCTTGGAGCTGGAGAAATGGCTCAGCACTTAAGAATGCACGCTGCTCCTGCAGAGAGCCTAAGCTCAGTTCCCAGCACCCGTATCAGTTGCCTCACAACCACCTGTAACTCTAGGACGGTCTGGAGATCCTGGAAGAAGCAAACCCAGGTTGCATCCAAACAGGGCTCCTCCAAGGCTGAGAGGAGAAAGGAAGAACAGGCAGGATGCTGTGCAAATGAAATTCATAGGGAGCCTGCAGGCCCTGGAGCTGGAAGGCCGCATTGGATCTGCTCCTTGAGGTTGACCTTGACTCCCTTAGCGCTAGGTACAGGCAGACCTTGGAAGAAAGGTGACCTGGCCTCAGAGTCCATTCAGTGGAGACAATTCTCCCTGTGCTAGCCATCGTGTACTTCAGTGAGTGGGTAGAGTACCTGGGGGTGACTGGGTGGGTGCAGAATTGCCTAGGCATGGAAAAAGAGGCCTAGAGATGGAGTCAATAGAGGAAGTAGCTGTGATACCCACAGGAGGCCAGCTGGGATGCTCTAGGAAAGAGAAGTATGCCTTCTCTCTTCTGAGTAGTTGAATCATGGGTTATTTATGAAGGAAGATAATACAGACAGACAGACAGACAGACACACACACACACACACACAGAGCACCACCACCACCACCAACAACAACAATTACTACTGGTACTTTAAGCCAAGTGTGGTAGCACTTGCCTATGATCTCATCATTCAGGAGATGAAAGAGAATTGAGAGCTCAAGACTAGCCTGGGTTACAGAGTGACTCTGAGGCTAACCTGAGCTATCTAGCAAGACTGTCCTAACAAAGCCAAAATCAAACAAAAGGCTAAATTTCGCCTTGCACTTTGTCTTGCATAGTGTTTTCCCCTCGCTTTCTATTTATTCCTTCAACAATTAGGCTAGTCTCTATGGAAGCTATTACCATCATAGAGCAGAGAGAGCGATCCCAGTATAGTAAATCAGGGAGGGGGAAGAGGACCAACGAGTGTGGGACCAGGAACCTGGGCCCCAAACTGCTGAGTCTGCATCGGAAACAAAACGGCTCCTTCTCAGAGAGTGGCGTGCATTTTAAATCACAGTACATAGCACATCACCATCTTGCAGCTATTGCATCAGATTATAAATAAGGGCTATGCTAATATTTTTCATGCTTTAAAATCCCCGATGGCATCATTTTTGGCATATTCTATATTTGGAAGAAATTCAGGCCACACATGTGGAAAAAATATGCACTTCGTTTAAAAAGGCTGAGCAAAAAAAAAAAAAAAAAAAAAGGAAAGAAAGAAAAGAAAAAAGAAAAAAAAAAAGCACATACGATGACCTAAGAGCCTACACAAGTAAGACACCCATAATTCACTGGGTGACATGGCCTCTCTTACAGTGTTATCTGCTCTACCACATGGGGAAAGAGAAACTCAGATTTTTCTGTTTTAATGACTCACTTTTGAGCAATTGTTTCCTGAGGTTAATTTGAAAGACAAAAAGGCAAAAGACAAACAGTAAAGCTCTTGACCCAGTGACCAGCTTTGGTTTCTACAGGAAGCAAGCTTGCGGGGTGGGGGCAGGAATGCAGCCTCCCAGGCTCTTCTCCCTGGAGCCCTCAAGGGGACAGCACCTGTGGCCAGAGTTCTGAATCTTTTACACCCTGCTTCTGTATGTACTTCCTGTTCTGCCTCAAAAAAAAAAAAAAAAAAAAAAAGCCTTCTCTCTTGGAAAGCTTTTGACTTTCCAAAAGAATGCCCTTTCTCCCTGCCCTCCCCTAGGCGCCTCCACAGGCTCCGGCCTCTGCTGTGACCTGGCTCGGAGGAATTTACTGACTCACTACAAATGAGAAAGTCTATCTTGCAGTTTCTGGCAAGTCTCAACACTGCTCATTTCCACTGACACAAGCCACAGGCTCAACAGGGTGGAAGGACTTGGGTGTGGGGGAACCATGAGCCCTCCCTGAAGAGGTGCCAGCCTGGCTGGGCTGGACAGGGCCCCTGGCTCTCGAGGAGATCGTTGCTTGCCTCCCCTGTGGTAGCATCTGCATGCGGTCCTGTACTTCAGACCGCCAATGGTGCCGCGGCCCTGCCGGGCTCCTCACCAGCAGCTTGGTGTCTTTGATGACGCAGAGCAGCTTGGTCCACTGGCCGAAGCGTTTCTTACGCAACAGGAAGGCGCAGATCTTGGCATCTTTCACCAGGTCCATAGAGGCCTCCTCTGATGGCCACTGATGCCGCGTTTTCTTCCCCTTCCCATCCTCTTCCTCTTCATCATATGACTCATAGGAACTGCTCATGGCCTCAGAGTCATAATCTGTCAAGGAGAAAAGGGTGGAGGTGAGAGGCTGACCTTCCAGCCCACCTCGCCTGGCCTCATTTCCAGCCACCATGGGCCTCAGTGGGAAAGGGCTTCCGCCCTGGCCCTGCGGATGAAACCTCCACCAGTCAGGCACTGAGAACTCATCCAAATGCTTCGAATGCAACGACTGAAACATTGAGATTTTTTTTTTTTAAAACCTCTAGACTCTTTCACATCAACAGGATGATGTCACCCCGATGGCAGCATTAGCTTGGCTCTGCCTTGGGTGTGAACCTTATCCACGCGGAGTCCTCTGCTCCTCTTTATCTGGCCTTGGTTAAATAACCCCCAAGTCTTCCTGCTGACACTACCCCTCACAAACCCTTTAGAACACTTGGAATACATCAGAGGCCACTCTTCCCACGGGCTCACTTCGGAGCTGGGCAGCATTTGTCCCTCCTCTCCAACAGAAGGAATCTCACTCAAGGACACGTCAGCTCTCGAGTTACACGTTCTCCACACATAGCCTGCTCTCTCTTCCCCTGGGCTCTCTACATGTACCTGGAGCTGCCCCCATCTCCTTCCTGTCTGCTGGGGTAATGTATGCTCATGTCTAGCATTAAGTTTATGACTCCCTCTGGCCTGTACTATGGGCTCAAGATTCCCTGGTTCTCATGTCCTGAGGTCTTCAAGCTAACACAACTGGATCTGGAGATGGCCCCTTTGGGTTACGATTCAGATTTCTGTTACCAATATGGTCACCACCATAAGTGCAGAGTCCTAACCCAATGGGTGTGGTGAGAGGGAGGGAGAGGAACGTGAAGAAGGGAGAGGGGGGCGAAGACATGGCCAGAGGGCACACCTCTAAGGCAGGCCACCTGTAAGCTAAATGGCTGGCAAGAATAAGTCCCAACCTCCAGCATTTCCCAAGAACATCGGCATTCCAGCCTCAGGGCTGAGTGGGTGTGGCAGCAGCCTGAAACGACTAGCAGCACACTGTGTCAAAGGCCTTCTGATGTGCTGCACACAGCCTAACAGACTCCTCGCTGTGCACACAGGTCAGCTCTTCACGCCAAGCTGGGAGCCCAGGGAAGGGCGCATCCTGTTGCATATGATAGCTCTCCCAGCTAACAAAGTTGCAGGAACATGGCTGATGCACCATCAGGGAAGGGAGAGTGGTTACATGGGTCCAACCACACATGCAGATAGATCCTTCAGAGAGACAGTGGCACATTCAGGACTGGGGCGGCTGGGAGCAGAGGTAACAGACACAGCACCTGAGTGTCGGGCTGAGACTATACAGAGGGTCCACCATGTGGGTCCTGGCGACCAAATTCAGATCATCAGACTTGAGAACAAGTGTCCCACATTGATACATTTTACACTTTTTAATGAGTGAGTACTTGACAATGAGAGCTTTAGAGCTAAACACAGAACATAGGAGGCCACAGCTTGACGTGGCTGAGAAGTAACAGTGCCTGACACTCAGGACAGAATAGCATCAGTAATGAAATCTGAATCCCAGGGGCAGTTAGAGAAGGTCAGCTTCCGTGGGTCAGTGTGCATCTCGGTTTAGAAGGATGATGACTGAGGTCGGCATCAGGAGCCAGAGGATCATGACTTCAGCAGAAATGGTAAAGCCTGCCCTCTTCACCACAAAAGAGAAGCCTGCACCCAACAGGCATTCTGACAGAAACCTCAACATACAGGGCTGTGCCCCGTAGAGACCAAGAGGGAACAGGGAGGAGCATACATGAGTGTATTACAGAACCCTTTCTCTCCCGACTTCAGGGAACCACCTCATCTTGGCTCTGCGGCTCCAGGCACCTCTGAGACCGGAAGCTGGAAGGAAGGACTCTGAAGGTCTTAGCCTTTCCCCAGGCCCCTCCTGTATTCATTGGCTTCCTTAGGTCCCAGACACATTGCTCCTACATTTCTGTGGTGATGTTCAGTCCTGCGTCCACCACACCCAGTGCCTTGGCTCACCACCGTTCCCAGGAATGAAGGGACCACCCTGATGGGCAGCTGCCACTTACTTGAGGTGATGTACTCTGGAGCTTTTCCAGGACTCAGAGGCACGGCTTCCTCATAGTAACCCTCTGGGAGAGAGGATGTCGGTAACGGCGGAGGCCCACTGTCAGGAGGCTGAAGGCACAAGGAAAAACGGTGCTGGATTAGAGTGACTACTGGAGATTCAAGGTCACCAGGACCTGCACCACTTTTCCTGCTCATGTCCATCCCCCAGCCTCACCCTGGCTGGTCAGAGACCACTCAGCTCCCACTGGTACCTGTAGGGAGTCCCACCTTCATGTGGGGGGCGGGGAGCATCTTACCTGACTAGTATTGGTGCAACGCTGTGAACCATCAGAAGCCTGCCCCCCAAATCCATCTGGGCTGACTCGAGCCTACCCTCTGAGCCCCTCTCCAGCAGAGACATGGCCTGTGTGTTCCTCTTCATCCTCATAGTGCCCCCTGACACACGTACACTCTAAGTGCTCCCTACAGACTGCACCAAGAACAGGAATTGTGTGTGCCCCATTCCCAGGCATTCCTCTCAGTGCTGGGCTGGGGCTAACACAGTGCTGGACCATGAGCCACCCCTGACCTGCCACTCTTTGGAAGTCATTCCATCAGAATTCCCTACAAACTCAAAGTGTGCAACACCCGTTAGAGGTAGGAGTCCCTTAGCCTCAGCCCAAACCAGATGCTACGAGCCTGCAAGACGCAGCTCGGACCCTCTTTTCCCTAAACTTTCCTGACAACTAACTCATGCCAGCCTCTTCTCTGACGTCTGTGGAACCCTGCTGGTCATTGCCCTTGCTGGTCCTTCTGCCACTAGAAAAGGACAAAGGGAATGAGGTCTGAGGCACTATCTCTGCCTGGCAATGCACCGTGGGAGCCCTGCAGGGAGGCTATGGGGTAGCCTCACATTATACAGAAGCAGAGAGCAAGGGCCAGAGTCTAAAGCACCCTGCTCAAAAATCAGCCTTGTTCCTGCCATGGTGGGTTTTCAGACATCCTGGCCTCGACTAAAGACCTTTTTAAACGTTTCCCCCCCTCTCTGAGCATAGCTAATTCACGCTATCTATGTTCTGTAAATAACCAGAAAGTGTTGGGGTAGAAGTGACAAGCTCGCCCGCCCAAACACTGCTCCACTGACATCATGGGCTTTGTTTTCATTCTTATGCACCCCCCCCCAAGAATTCGACTCCATCATTTTCCCTAACTCTAAGTCCAAAACGTCCTCTGACTAATGGCCACTGCACACCCACCCTGCTTCCTCCTCCTGCAGCCAGAGAGAGGCTTGATTCCCAGGTCAGTGCTATTACCTAACCGCCCAGGCTGTCCCCAGCAGAAAAACAGCTTCCACCCCTCCTATCACTACCTTGTTCCCAGGGCCACCATCAACCTACGTGTTAAGGGGCCACCTCCGAAGGCAGCCAGCACTTGCTGGAGGGGATGTACTCCAGAGGTGTCCCAGGGTCAGTGCTGGCTCATCCGAGGTCTTTCTGTCCTCTTCAGAGGACTGTCCTAAGGAGCTCTGACATGCTGTGCTTGGCACTGGGTGAGCTAAACATTCAGCCTAGAATCCAAGGCTGCTTGGGGGAGCCGTTTGATTCTCAGTGCTTAAAGATGCACGAGAAAGCAGGAATTTTGCCTTCCTCGGAGCATGGGAAACTGACTGCTCACACCTTGAACTAGAGCTGAGTCTCTGTGGGTATCCAGGTCAGGCCTCCCTCCAGGGAGTTGTGAATAGGGAAGAGGGGGGAAAGGCTAGTGTATACTGAGGGCTTTGTGAACAGACACAGTCAAGCAGCCAAGGACACGGCCTGCAGAGAGAGACACCTTGGGCCTCAGGATTTCATCTCTAAAAACACAACGGGAAGGACCTTTGGGCCAGTGAGAAAAAACAAGCTCAAGAAGTTCAGCAAAAGTTTCTGGGAAAATATAAACAAGCAGAAGAAGAAGAATTCTGGCCACTAAGACGGGCCCAGCAGGTGAAAAGGCCGGGAAGGCATCTTGGTCTGCTTTCTGTGGTGTGATAAACACCATGGCCAAAAGCAACTTCGGGAGGTGGCCAACTTTGGGAGGTGTTACATCTGACAGCCTACAGTTCCCCAGGTAGGAGGAGCCTAGGGGCAGCGGCCACACAAAGGCCCTGAAGGAAGGCTTGCCCAACAGGGCTTGCTCAGCCTGCTTCCTCATACTTCCCAGGCCTTCCTGCCCAAGGCTAACTCCTAGGTAGGCTGAGATCTTCCACTTCAATCAAGAAGGCTGGCCCACAAGCCTTCCTCAACTGAGGTACCTCCTTGCCAGGGGACCACAGTTGTGTCAAGTTAACAACAACAACCACCCCTAACTAGGCCGTTGTGCAAGTCCGACAACCTGAGTACGATCCCAGGAACCCCAGAGGAGAGACTTTGTCCTCTGACTTTCCCATACACACTGAGGGCACTTCTGCCATACTCACACACAACAGTAATAATAAATAGAAATTAATGTTTTAACAAAACAAGAAAGCTCAGATATGCCGCCACACACAGCGGTGCAGCCTGGAGCTGCTGACTTGAGAAACCTCAGCCAGCATCGCCTAGTGAAAGAAACACTTCGGGCCCCCACCCCTGTCTAGATCTCTTGAGTGTCTCTGCTCAGGATGGCTGCTCACAAAGTTGCTT
The DNA here is from genome assembly GCF_011064425.1 of Rattus rattus. Taxonomy (NCBI): domain Eukaryota; kingdom Metazoa; phylum Chordata; class Mammalia; order Rodentia; family Muridae; genus Rattus; species Rattus rattus. Next base: position 69,136,880 of record NC_046164.1, read on the forward strand.
GTCTTACCTGTGTCTGCATAGCTTACATTTTTTTTTCCGGAGCTGGGGACCGAACCCAGGGCCTTGCCATAGCTTACATTTTTAATACTTTGCACTTTTTAAAAAGAAACATTTCATTTTTGACAGTGTGTGTCCTAAATGTCAGTGCCTACACAGAGAACAGGACATTGGACCAGGAGCTAGGGTTACAGGTGGATGAGCCCCCTCGGTCTTACCATTGTGATGTCAAGCAGAGAAGGGCTGTGGGGGGTGGGGACGGGGGACTACAGAGTTCATATCACCACATCCAGACCTCCAGCTTCCTAAGGAGGCGCATACCTCTGTACCCCTATCTTACCCAACACCATTACACCCAAACACTCTCCCCACAGCTGGAGCTCTGCCGCCCTCACCGTGGCCCGGCCTATGGCACAACCTCATACATCACAGAGGTCTTTGCATAAGAGACACTAGGAAGTGCCCAATATCTGACAGGAGCTGAGAAACCACTTTCTGGCTCCAATTCTACACATCCAGGGTTGCATCCACATTGCTTTCCTGGCTGCAGAAAAATCCATCTATTTAGAGTAGCAGACAATAATTATACAATCTGAAATAAGATTCTAGTGATATCGGGCCCATACCAGCACACCTGTCAACGTCTGAGATTCCCTGGCCAAGGGGATTAGAACTTGGGGATTTTTCTCCCATGGGCTATAAAACTGAAGATAGATAGATAGATAGATAGATAGATAGATAGATAGATAGATAGACAGACAGATAGATGTTTCCATCCTAACACCAAGAATTCCAGTGTTGGCAGACAGTCAGTCCTGAGACAGAGTTCACCATTCCACCCACTCTCCGATCTGCGTGCAACAAGTGACTACCCAGCAAGACCCAGCACACATTTTCTTAGGCTCTCTCAGCCTTGACCTTCCACACCGAGGAGGCAGAGCCATCAGGAGGCGGCACCCGAGTGGAAAAGCAGAGGAGACTGCAGGAGTGCAATCTGGGTGCATGCCTAAAACTCCACAGGGCAAATGCAAGCGAAAGACCACATGGAGATGACACGCTGAGATTCCGGAAAGACGAGAGATGAAGGGGAGCATAGGGTCACCTGTGTCTACAAAGGAGCAGTAGCTCCAGACTCTATGACTGCCAATGCCCACCTTTAATACATCACCACGAAGCATTCTCTAATCCCATCTGTCAGACGAAATAGGGCTGTCCCGGGGACTCAGTAACCAACCAAACACTTAAGAATTGCCAAGAAAGCAGGGTGTGGTGACACACACCAGGCAGAGAGGCAGGTGGAGTTCTGTGAGTCAGGTTATAAGCTCTCAAAACGCACACTCAGTGACACATTTCCTTTAGCAAGGATGCCCCGCTCCCCAAAGCTCCCCAAACAGAACCACCAACTGGAGACAGAATGTTCAAATACCAGAGCTGCGGTGGTTTGAATAGGAATGGTCCCATAGCCCCATAGATCAGAGAGTTTGGTCATTAGCAAGTGGTCCTAGGAGGCGTGACCTTGTGGAGTGGGTGTGGCTCAAGCCGGGCCCAGTGGCTCCCACTCTCTTCTGCCAATCCAGATTTAGAAATCTTTGCTGCTTCTCTAGCATGTCTGCCTGTGTGCCACCGTGCTTTCCATCAGGACAAAAACGGACTAAACCTCTGAACTGTAAGCCAACCCCAATTAAATGTTTTCCTTTGTAAGAGTTGTCATGGTCATGTGTCTGTTCACAGCAGGTAAATATTAACTAAGACACCAGCCTATGGGGGACATTCTCATCCAAATCACAGACTCCCTGCTGAGCTGGTGGTGTTGTGAGGAACAGAAGTGGAAACAGATCACCACAGGGAACTGGCTTCAGAGCTTGGGCAGGCATCAGTCGACATCCGCGCACATGGGCAATCTATTTCCAGTGAAGTGCCCACTAGTCCAAACCTTTTGGCTTTCTCTACAAACCAAGTACAACTAGCTCAAGAGCTGTGTGGGCCTCTGTGACAAACAAGCCCAAGAGCTGTCCAGAAAGCCCAGCTCTTGACAGAACTGGTTCTATTACACCTATGCCAGCTTTGATCTGCAGCACCCCTGAGAGTGACTTCATGAGTGCCAATCATGCTGCACACTGCTCACAGGGTTTCCCAAGTCCCCACCCTCACCTCACAAGCCTCCTTCCCTCAGGAACATTAGCACTAGCTGATGAAGCTTGGTCATCAAGCACAAGGCTCCATTTCATATAGCCTGCCCTGGGTGGCAGGCATGCTCACTTGGGGGCAATTTGAGAAGAGCCGGACATTCCCTTGGTTTCTCAGAGCAGCTTCTATGTTACAAAGCTGACCCTTGGCTGACATTTGTAAGCAATGTAAAAAACAAAAGAAGGAAGCTGGGTGTAGTGTTAGCACAAGCTTTTAATCCCAGCACTGGGGAGGCAGAGGCAGGCAGATTTCTCTGAGTTTGAGGCCAGCCTCGTCTATATTGTGAGCCTGTCTGAAAAGGAAGGAAGGAAGGAGAGGAGGAAGGGAGGGAGGGAGGAGAGGAAGGGAGGAAGGAAGGAAGGAAGGAAGGAAGGAAGGAAGGAAGGAAGCATAAGCTGTCTTTGAACGCTTTAACTTTAATTTTCTTGAAAAATGACAAAGAGATAGTAATTTCGGAAAGCCGGTGTATCGGGACAACCAAAAGGAATAAAGTGGTAATTCTTATTTAAACAATCTTAAGTAGTGATGGGCTTCATTGCTGTTGCTGTGGTAAAAATATCCTGATTAAAAAAAAAAAAAAAAACAACATAGAGAAGAAAAAGTTTTCATTTGGCTTCAATTCCAGATTCCAGTCCATTACTGGGGTAGTCTTTGCCTGTTCCTACTTCAGCCCAGCATGATCGGCACGCACAGATTCTTAGTGAAGATCTCACTCGCTGGCCCCTGGCCCGATTCCTGACCAAGCCCGTGCTTGTCTCTGAATCACAGCTGGGATCTCCACTGTCCTAATTCTCCCACTTTCCAAGCCCTGGCGGAATGGCCCGGGAAGCCCTGAGCATCTCCAAAGTCTTTCAGATTCTTCCCCAAAGGCAACATGGTCATTTTATCACAGCAACAAGTGTTTATAGCAACAAAGAGAAGGCGGTATTCTATGCTTCAAGCCACAAAAAGGCAAAAACCAGAACACGATATCAGTTTGCAAACATGGGAAATAATTGTAGCTGGTGTAAGGCACAGATGCTGTGCTGTGAGTTTTCACTCTTTTTTTTCTCCCATCAGTGAACAGGGCACAGAAGCCAGAGAAACCCTTCCCCCACTAAATTGGCCGCTGTGTTTACCACAACAGAAAGCAAACTAGGACAGACGCCATGTTTTCTCATGATACACTCACAGTTCCCACCCGTCAGTCAGCCTGTCAGTCAGCCTGCCCAACACTGAGGCATTACCCACCCAAACCCTAGGATCTACCACTCACACAGTTTTGAGTGCGTCCAGCTCACTCTTGGGTTTGAACCTTCATCTGGGGGCCCCTCTGCCCAATGTGGTCTCCTTCCCAGTCCCATCCTTCCCAAGAAGCAAATCCTCCATAAAGCCAGCCTTCAAAATCAATGGTGCCCGACCAAACTCAAAGGCCAACTGACCAGAATTTACTGACTGACTACCTCACTCGACAAACTCATTCTTCACTAAATACTCTAAGAAAGACAGGCATGACGGGGTTACATCTGTGATCCCAGCACGGGGAGGTAGAGGCGGCAGAATTACAAATTCCAGTCCAGCCTGACATATACAATCAATTTCAAGTCAGCCTACATACGAGACGTCTCCCCACCACCCTCAAAAAGCACTCCTAAAAATGTAGTAGAGCGCTTTGGTCAATTGCTGGATTACCATGGAAACCCCAGATATCCTCCAATCCCTCTGCAAAATGGCCAGACGGGTGGTCACGCAATGTTATTTGCTCGTGACCAGCAAGCTCTTCTCTAAGGACTGACCAACTTGTCACTGGGTGAGGTAGACTGGAAGGAAAGTCCACAGAGATGCAAATGGTACAAAGTGCTGACCCTTCAGTGAGGACTCTTACTCTGACACTGGCATCCAAAGGGCTCCTCTGTCCCTCCGGGTGGCCCCACAGGATGTGCACTCCAGGAAAGACCAGCTGGAGGCTGTACAGGAGAAGCCATGTGATCCCTACAACCTCCACTCTCCTTCCTGCTCCTAGGTATCCATTCCTCCTCCTTGATCCAGAGACACTCCCAAGACACAACACGTTGACAATGGAACAGAAGGTACCAAAATGTTGGTCTGCCACAAAATGCCATGGGTTCAAGACTGGTCTAGGGCAAAACATTTAAACCAGGAAATAGGGGACTGCTGATTTCCATCCAGCTCCTATTTTGGAGAAACAATTTACCAGTAGAAGGTACGAACGTTGTTGAATGAAATACTTTTGGAATATGACTTCATGTAGCTAAAAAAAGCAAATAATAATAATAATAATAATGATGATGATGATGATGATGATGATGATGATGTAGTGAAAAGTTTCTACAACAGGAAAAGAAAAGAAACCAATGATTAAAAATAAGCTTATGTGGGGGGGGGGGCTGGAGAGATGGCTCAGTGGTTAAGAGCACTGACTGCTCTTCCAGAGGTCCTGAGTTCAATTCCCAGCAACCACATGGTGGCTCACAACCATCTGTGATGAGATCCGATGCCCTCTTCTGGTGCATCTGAAGACAGCAATAGTGTATTTATATATAATAAATAAATAACTCTTTAAAAAAAAATAAGCTTATGGCCTTGGCAAGATGGCTCCACAGATGAAGACAGTGCCCTCAAGCCTGATGACCTGAATTAGATCCCACATCCTGGAAGGAGAAAACTGATTCCTACAGTAGTCCTCTGACCTCCACACCCTCCTCGTGGCACGGGTAAGTGCCAGAGTCCATTTGGAGGACGAGCCTGACAGGGAAGCTCCAGGCCATGCCAGAAAACAGTTTCTGCTTTCCCTGCCTATCAAGTAGCCTTCGGTAACTCACATCCTCAGAACCTTCTTCCAAAGACTGGCAGCCACACTCCTCACGTGCTCTAGAGCGTGTTAGGAGGCTCTCAACCTTCTAACGCTGCAACCCTTTCTACAGTTCCTCATGTTGTGGTGGCCCCCAACCATAAAGTTATTCTAGTACTTCATACCTGTAATTTGGTACTGCTGTGAATTGTAATATAACTGTATTTTCTGATAGTCTTAGAGGACCCCCATGAAAGGGTCATTTGACCACCCCTTCAAGGGGTCTTGACCCACAGGTTGAGAACCGCTGCTATAAAATGTTTAACGGTTTTTAAAAGCCACGCCATGAGGGTTACATAAAATAACAGCTGTCCCCACATCTGTGGTTATCACATTCTTCAGTCTTAGTCGTCTCTAGTCAACAAAAGCATTATGGGCAAAGTTCTATAAATAACCACCAAGTTGGAAATCCCTTTCACTACAGCACACTGTTATAATTACGGCTTTATTATTAATACCCATTCTCCCCACTAACATCGCACTCTGCACAATCGTAGACTGAGCCTTTTCAATGTCTGTCCCAATAGAAGAAAGGAAGCCAGAGAGAGGTACGGTGCTGTGCAAGAGGCATCATGGACAAGGGACCACAGCCTGAGGAACAGACAGTGCTGCAGAGTGACGGCTTTACCCTCGTCTCAGTGAAAGCCAGTTCTCCTGATTGAGCAAGATGCGGAATAGAAAGATACAGGAAGAGCTGAAGAGAGACAGCAATGGCATGCGAGTGCATCTCCAGTTTGAAAATAGAGCAAAAGGAGACCGCTGAACCTATTTGAAATACATCGATTCAACTGAATTGTATGTTTCTGTAATGTGCACGGTTTTTCTCTTGAGAAAAAAAAATCACCCCGGAACACAGCAGTGGGTGTCAGAGGTCACACAGAAAGTGGGTGGAGTCCTCAGGTTCCTTGGATAAGATTCTGACTGCCAACTCCCCTTCACCCATCTAAATAGATTTCCAAGAACCTGTGCTTCCAGGATTCTAGAGAGAAGCACAAGCTCCTTCTGTTATTAGCAGCTTCAGGACCCGAGGAACACATTCCTGAGGAGCACCTCGGGCAGAGAGAGGCCTCTCCCCACTGACTTTTATCACAGGCCTGACAGGCACAAGAGCAGCCCAGGCCCCAGTGTCAGTGCTGGTGGCGGGTGCGTGTCAACTCACCAGCCATGGCTGAGGGATCTCTGGCAGAGGCATCTGGGGTGGTGCCGGGAGGTTGTTGGTCTCTGCCTTCTGCGCGTGGTCCTTCACTTCAAAGCCTGTAAGGATTAAGCAAAACCACAGATCTGGGTGAGGAGGAGGAGGAGGAGGCCAGGAGTAGCCGTTCCTGCACCCTCTGGAGAATGGCGCAAATATTTATCTTCTCTGATCTTTCACAGCAGTCCTGCAAATGGTGGTGGGGGCATTCCAGGTCCCCCCTTAACTGTGAAAGGGCTACCTGATGGCAGGAGGGAGAGGGAGAGGACTGAAGGGAGAATTCATGGAGGGGATAGTGTCAGAGGATATATTGGAAGAGAACAAATGAATACAGTTTAGAAATAGGTGGGGTAAAGAGGATTTGGAAGCCTAAGAATCTGGACCAAGGATGCCCGGTAGGCTGTGAGACTCACCCTTGGATGACTGCATTCGAAGCAGGATGTTGGTAAGCACTGCCTTTTTCTCTCTGACAGTTGACGTGAGGTACTCATGGTCCAGGAGCTCCAGAAACAGGCGGAGTTCAACTATTAATTCTTCCATTGCTGGAAAGAAAGGAGAGAGGAAGAAGGGAATGGATCATCAGGCTGGGGGTTTGCAGATGTCATAAACAGGAGTGTGAGCTTCACGTCAGCAGCTCAGATTCAGTCCAGTCACGGGGGGAAGTATTCTACATTTTAACACAAGAAGCAAGAAGGCTAAGCCAGGCCCACTGAGGACTCATGATCTTCCTGACACACGTATGGCTCCTTCATCCCTACTTGGAGGCAGTGAAGCTCGACTGAGAGAAGAGACAAGGCCAACAGATGGCGTGGCCCCGAAGTAGTTATCGTTCCATGTCAGGTGGGTGATTCTGAATCTCAGTGTCCGGAAAGAGATCCGAGATTAAAATATCATTTTTCAAATAACCGCCAGCACACAGATGCCAAAGCTCATCGCCAACCTACTCTTCTGAGCTGCATCCATTACCAGGATGACCGGGATGCCATCCATACCACAGTAAGGATACTAGGGGCAGCCGAGATTCCAGCTCAGGGGGTGACCTCCCTCAGGGCCTTCCCGCTCAAATGATGGCAGGCACTGACCTTCGGCACCAGACTGGAATGCAGTGTTGCATCCACAACTTTTCATTGATGGCGTGGACTGCAGGGCAGTTTAAAACCCTCTGCAGTGTTGGCAGGTGCACAGGAATTTCACAACAGTGAGACCCTATCTTCCTGCTACCTCAGTGACGGGGCAAATAAACGCAAGGGTGAAACTGCATGCACGGACACATCAAGCCCTGGCACATAGGCTCCAGCACTGGCACGAGGCTTCTGTACTAGCATCTAGCTTTGAGCACTGGCACAAGGCTTCCGTACTAGCACTTAGCCTCAAGCACTGGCACCTACCCTCATTAGAGACATGGTGTTCTCCACAGCTGAGAGCCACTCCTTCTGAAGAGTGCCCTTGACACACCCCTAACATCACTCAGAAGTAAGAACTCTTGCCTTTATCCAGTCTCAATCCCTAAGACTGGTCCTCTCCTCTGCTAGAGCTCTGGAAGCCCTTCTGCAGAGAGCAGCATGCTGATCAGGAGAAGGAGAGCCTGGCGCCATCTGAGTCACCTAACTTGAATGAACAGCTACAACCATTCATTCATGCTTTCTTTTTTGTCTCCGCCACTAGCCAGAGCCTCCCATGTGTTAGACATGGCACAGAGCTGCACCCCAATGCTCTCAGAAACAAGCTAACTATGCTCATCACTTCTAAGGAAACAGCAGAAAGGGTTTCTTTTAATAATCTTTGCGAGGTTCCAGTAAGTATTTTGGGGTCTGTGTTGAGCCCAATAGCCCCCAACACTGTGCTTTTTAACAAGGTCGAGAGTGGCTCTGGGAAACATCACTTTGTACTACCTCACCACAGTGAAAGATCCGTACAGCTCAGGTACGATACAGCAAGGGTGAGCAACAGACCCACGTGAAATGCCAAAGGGCCTGACATCGTCTGCTGTGGGCCAGGGCCAGACAGCATCAGAAACAGCAGTGCTGCTTACAGTGCAAAGAAAGTGGTCACCGTTTTTCTGTAGAGACCATTAAAACCCCCTCCTTCCTGTCTACCTACCCAAGCGAGGGCACTTCCACCATAAAGATGTCTTTTCCTTAGTCTGAACGTAGACAAGAACCCAGCTGTCTTCCTGACATCAAACATGCCAGCAAAAGTGGCCAGCAATGTCTCTTTCTACTTGTTTTGTTTTGGTAAATGAAGATCTTTTTCATAAACCATCTAATACGTATTAATATGTAATATTGACTATTGTTCCGTAGGTTAACAATTATCTTTAGACACTAGCTCTGGACCAGTGACATGGCCCAGTGGGTAAAGCCTCATCCACTGGTGAGAACAGGCTTGTTCTTTGCTTGCCTCGGGAAACCACTGGAATGACACTGCAGGAATGATATCAAATATTCGCTGACAGCTCTTATAGGAGAGGCAAACCGCGCCTACTCAAGTCACTCTGAAGGCACTTGGCATCTTTCTCAGCACATACTAAGTATTCGGTATGTCTGCATTATCTATAAGACACCAGGGCATAGAGGGCTCAGTACTTTACAGGGACAACAGTCAGGTCTTGTGATAAAGGGAGACTGGATTGGAACACTCAGGGCGCACAGGTGAAGCCAAGGGTCCCTCTGTGAACTGGAGAAGTTGCCTGTGCGTGGCAGTAGGAAGGGAGAGTAACTGAGGTAAGTCCTGGGCAAACACTGAGAAGGCCCCTCTCAGAACACAGATGCTAAACAGCTGCACACCTGCAGACCACAAGGCCTGCCTGGCTCGCCGGGAGAGGCAATGGCTCTGGAGGGACAGGGGAATGGGAACGCCTATGCTTAGGCCTTCTAGAAGTGACAGAGAGTCCTGGGCAAAGCCACTGACAGAAATTGAAGCCTAACCAGGAATCACAGCAGGCAGGCTAGGGAGGAGCCCTTCCAATTGTCCTTTCGTACTTGACCCTGAATTCTGCTCTCCATGTAAAAGGCATCGACTCCTCTGATACAGCAAAGAACCCCCTCGCCGCAACACAGAAGGGCTAGCCTAGCACCACAATCTAATCCTTCAAGGCTAACCTTCCAGCTAAGCTCTGCTCCAGTCGTAGCTTGCTTTCTGCTGTTGTGATAAACCCTATGACCAAAAGCAAGTATGGAAGAAAAGGGTTTATTTCAACCTATATCTTCCAATCCATCACCAAGGAAAGCCAAGGCAGGAACTGAAGAGCAAGGAGGAACCCTGCTTACCCGCTCACGCCCTTTGGCTTACCCAGCTACCTTTTGAAAACAGCCCAGGTTCGCCTGCCTAGGGATGACACCTCCCATGGTGGGCTGGACCCTCCCCTCCCACCTCAATTATCAATTAAGGAAACGCCTCACAGACGCGGTGAAGGGCCAATCGGATCAGGACAACTAATTCTTCAGTTGAGGATGTTTCCCTTCAAGGACTAAAAGCGTGGCTCAAGGCCGCAGTTCGCTTTCCCTGCTGGACCCTGGTCTGAGGACTGCACACACTAACTAGTGACCTCCTAATAGCTGAGCATTTTTTCACATTCTTTTTTCATTGGTCTCTTGTGATCTTATCATCTCCAAAACAGGGGACAGGAATGAGATTAGGAGCCGCAGGTGCCTGGCCTGGGGTAGCAGGCTGAGGAGGAAATCTCTCTACAGGGACCCCCTCCTTTGTCAGCCCTGACATCCAGCACCCTATGCTGGATGGAATGTCAATCACTGAACAGAGACGGGGCCAAGGACACAAGAATTGCTAATAACCTCCCCACAAAACATCCCCCCAGATACCCTCATTGGATCCTACTTGACCCTGTACCAAGGGGAAGTCTGTCTCTTCCCCCAGGCAGGAGCCAATCTGCAGTCAGGAACCGCAGAGTGCATCGCTCTGCAGGAATGTCTAGCCCAATGCCTATAGGCACCTGCTCGGTGTGGTAAACCAATCCACTGGGGAATTTCTGGTTTCCCTTAGCAGGCAGGATTCTTGAGATGTGTCTTAAACAGAAAATTCCAGAGATTTAAAAAAAAATGCCGTCCCTGAATAGTAATTGCATTTTCTGTGACATCTTTAGAACTAAAGAAAAGTGAGGCAGAAGGCCAGCTCCTACAGGGCCCCTTGGGAAGCTACCACACCTGGCAGGGCCTTGTGGCTGGAGCTCATTCTTGGGCGTGTTCTGCAGGGATCCAGCCCTCCAGCAGCAAGGAAGTGAAGCAGCCACCGTCGAGTGCAGCCATGCATATTTTCCCTTATAGGGCTACAGTTAGGACTTCTCCAGCAGATTCTTCTAAATATTCCCCCCGGCCTCGGCAGATAAACCAAGGAGGCGGCTTAAAGGTTGGTCTCTGAGTCCCCAGAAGTGGCGGCTGAGGTTTGAGGCTGCTGGGTTAAGTTTCCCTTGGCAGGACAGCACTGACAGTCTTGATAACTGAGATGGCCATCACCTGGGAGGCCGGGGGACTGTAGACATGATGATTTAACCTGTGGCGTCTAAAGCTGAAGATGGCTGCCCAGCTGGCAGCCGAGAAGACTCAGAGGCTGCAAATAGGATCCTCAGCCCAGACACTGGTGGGAGTCTAACCTGAACCTCTCCTTAGCCAGCTCCCAGGTCGACAGAACCACTGACAATTTGCTGGGTTTCAGGAAGATGCTACAGGAATCTTGGGAATATTCGCCCATGCCAGGAAGCAAGTCTTTAAGAACATGGGGATGGTTCTGAACTTCATCCATGCTGACTGAGTTAGAGGCAGATTAGGAGGTGCCGAGGACGGGTGTGAAAATCCCTAGATCCTGTCCTTTGCAGAACCTGTAATGATCCTTGACGGTTAGATTCAATCAAGGAAGTCCCAAGAGAAAACACCCTTCCACTGGTTCGTAGGAAGCTAAGGCGGGCAGGATCCGGATGTGGATTTTGCTGTGAGGGTGCGAGTTGGCGACGGCATCACAGGGCAGGAGTTCCCGGTTCACATGAGGGGTCCACTGAAGGGACGCTCGCAGGTCACTCAGTGAGTAGAGTTCAGACGTGGCGTGGGAAGCGCCCATCCCTGCCCCGCCCACATCTGGCCAGTTTAATTCTCAATTTAATTACCTAGTTGTCGGGCCCTGTGTTCTCAAGGATATATTCAAATTTTGGTTTGTTCAAAGGTTTGGTGTTTTGTTTTGGTTTGTTTTTTGTCTTTTTGGAGTTTTGGCTTTTGTCTGTTTGCTTGCTTTGCTTTCCCTTTTGTTTTGTTTTAGAAAAAGTGGTCTCGATTTCCCTCCATTTTGAAAAGGTAATTTCTGAATGGGCACTGAGGCTGAGTCAGGATTGCGAAAGCCAGGTGAGGGGAAGACATTACCAACAGTAACCTAAGCAGAGGGGTGCACTATGCTGCCTTTTTCTTTTTCCATTTTCATGTGTGTGGATGTTTGCATTTATGTAGGCACATATGTGTGGGTACACGTGTGGGGTTGTGTGCATGTGTGAGTTTATGTGCATATGGGGGTCGATGACCAGTCTCATCCTGGATGGCTCTCCGCCCTGATTCACTGTGTCAGGATCTGTTAATCAAACCCAGATCTCATCTATATAGCTAACCTCACTAGCAATTTAGCCTGGGAACCCGTTCTCCACCTTCCCAGGCTGGAATTAAAGGTGGCTGCCACACCTACCTGGCCTTTACATGGGCTCTGGGGATCCCAACTCAGGTCCTCACATCCGTGGGGCAAGTGTTTTAACCACTGACCATCTCCACAGTCCTCAGAAGGACATGTTTATGCTGCTTTATTCATTGTAAGAAGTTGAATATTACATAACTGGAAACTCATTGTGGAAATATCTGGGTACCACGAAGAGCAGAGAGGACAGTGTTGGTGTCAGGAACCGGCTTTACAGTTGGTTGCAGCTCCCCTCCAAACCCAACAATGACACTGGCCCATGAACAACAGGGACCTCATGAATCCGTTGCCATGACAATGGCCATACATTCCCAGCGTCCATTTGGTTTATCTCCCATCTTTACCTGTGAGAGGTAATGTCACGGCCTAAATAAAAGGCAGACCCTTCCTGACCTTTGCCCCTTCTTCTCTCCCTTTTCCCCCTTTGTCTCTGTCACCCCCTTTTGTCCCCTTCCCCCACAATAAACCTCTCTCATGTGGAGCTGCATTGGCCTGGCGTGGTCTGTCCAGACACAGGTGCGCGCGCGTGCACACACACACACACACACACACACACACACACACCAAAATCTTGACAACTGTAAACCCAGTGGGCCACAATATGGATCAGTGTCAGAAGGCTTGTCTCAAATACTCCAGGCCCTACGATCAATAGCCAGCATCACAAAACAAAACAAAACAAAACAAAACAACAACAACAACAACAAACACAAAAGGCATCTATCTATCTGGCCAACAGTTCTATGTTGGTTTTTCGAGATCATTTTTGTTGTGATTACTTAAGATAAGCGACTCGAGTTTGAAAAATGCCATGTGCCTAGTGTTGCAAACTCTTTAGATGAAAACCAAGCCAACTGAAACAGAAACTGGACGGTAGTCACTGCAGGGACCACTGATGAGGGTTCGTACCAAGCAAGCTATTCTACTTCAAGGGCATCGCTCCCAGTTCTGCACTTTATGGGGATAGCAGCTTGTACATACCTTGGCAACTCCCCGGTTTCCCTGGCTTTTTAGATACAGAGTGGCTTATGTCATCTCTGGCTGACAGTGAGATAGTTGGATTTATTGTTACACTATCTGTTTCCATGAAAATAAAAAAAAAAAGTTATTAATTTCAGGAAAACTTTTCTTCAATGAATAAACTCTGAATTTCTAAAATCTAAGTTACAATCTTAAGAATCAAGTTGTTTACCATGAAGGGTTTATATCATGGGTCACCTAAATGCAACAAGAACTTCACATCAAGTCCCCCAGATCAGCCCCCTGGCAGCCTCACTCCTACACCTAAGTGAGGTCAGGTCCCATCTGACCTGGCATGGCCAAGGCACTAGCCAATGGGTCCTGAGCTCCATCTTTCCAATGTCTGCAAAAAAAAGAACATGAGAGCCAGGCGGTAGGTCTGGACAAGATGGGGAAGGCATTAGTTACAACCTCATGGGCAGGTTCCCTGAAAGACTGGTTAGGAGCAACAGGCGGTATGGACCACAGTGTGTCAGGGAGTCCGGATATCCTCTAGTGAACCCTGTCAGTGAGAACAAAGCCTCCACAAATGCTCACATCAGAGCACATACAATATGAACTCAGCAGAGACTAAAGAGAGAAGCACAAAACACCTAGGAGAAGACATAATTTAGCCTCGGGTTTCCATGAACACCAAAAGTACCAATATATGTTTAAACAACGGAATTCTTCAGAGAATTTTTTTTAAATGAGAGTATGTAGAATAGCTGTGTCTGATGAAGTGCTTCTGCCAGCGCCCTGAACACTAAGAGCATAACAAGGCAAACAACCCAGCAATGAACAGGCCAAGGAGCCATGACAGTGGACCATGAAGAGTCCCAAATGTCACTGAATGAGTAGGAAGACTCTGCAGTCACTCATCCAGATGTACAAACCAAACCACCATGGCATTCACCAGCGGACTAGAGTTTAAACGACAGAAACACATTTCCTCAGTGGGAGGGCATGTGGGACCTTATCCCACCCCTAACCCTCAAAGGACAGTGTGACAGCATCCTAAAGTTAAAGATACCCCCACCCAGAAAACCGACGCTCACAGATTTACATAAGACACAGGACTGTATACAGTCACACAAAACCACCCAACCCAAGCCCAGACCAAAGGACCAGGGGTAAATACATTACACAGTGTTCAGTCCAGAGTAACCCTCGGCAATAAAAGGAAATAAAGTTTGTGCTCATAAAACCCGGGTGAACCTCTCAAAAGAACACGAAGGGAGCACCCGTCCACAGAGCAAATAAAATCCCAGAGCCAGCAATTGCACCTGGTCACAAAGCCAACCCGGGCTAGCCCCAGTCAGGATGTGAGAGGTTGGCCCTCTGACTCCAGGGCTGGGGGTGAACTGTGAGCTCAGAGACTGGAGCTCTGTGAGCCACAGTAGCAGAGATCTGGGGAAACACAACGGGTTAAGGTGACCAGGTTAAGTAGGAAACACTATGTTATCTGGAAATAGGAGATCTGTGTAAATAAACGCTTAAGGACAGACTTCTGGTTGGCAGCAATAAATGAATTAGAAGCAGGGGTAGAGCGATTACTTGGCTTCCCTCAGGAGGAAGGCAGGCTCTACCTTCCTGCATCAGGGAAGGAAGAGCCCCTACCCACCACCACCACCACTCAGGGGCATACCATTTGCCACTGGAGACATGGGGTTCTTCCAAGCAGAGGGACAGCATGGAGCCAAGCAAAACAATAGTTAAGTGGACTTTCTCATCTTGGTGGTGAGAAAAAAATGAAGTTTAGAGAGGCCAGCAGCTCACACAGATCGAAAGAACGGCAGTCATCAGGCCAAACCAGTTCTGTCTTCATCCAAAGAGTCCAGGATCCTGATTAAATACAGCTGGCCAGGTCAGGGAAGAGGTCAGGAATGCACAAAGCACAGCCCCACCGGGTGCAATGTTTGGAGGGAGGAGCAACTGCCTCTCCTTGGGTATGGCGTATGCTACAGAGGTCAGGGGCTAGGGTATTACTCCCTTTGCGATCCTTTCAGATCCAGCTGACTAGCTTCCTTCACAGTGACAGGGCTCCTAAGTCTCGGGGACAACCAGGAGGTGTGTCCGGTACACCACGCTATGGTTGTCACCATGCAGTCACTAATGGGTAGGGATAAAGGCCTGTTCGACAGCATGAGGCTCAACAATGTCGTAAAGAACTGCTCACACTCTATGTTCCTGCAGGGACATGGCAGATGGGCACGGTGTCCCTGGCACCACCTCTAAGCATAGAAACAATGGCAGCAAAAGCCACAAGGGAGAAAGAAATGAGCAATCCTGCATCCTGCCCGCCTGTGCCACAGTCCCTGTGCTAAACTCAGACTATCGCTGGCACTGCCTGACGACGGGGACATTGGGCTCCATGCAAGAGGAACCCTGGCTGGCAGCTTCCACAGACTCTCTGCCATCTCCAAGGGGGACCTCCAGAGCCTCAAAGGACATTTAGAAAGCATGCTGGCTCCAACTCGATCCTGTGACTCTCCACTACTTCATTAAATAAAACGCCTGCCCTAACTAAGTTCTTAAAACTGTAACTTTGGGGACTGTTGAAATGGTTTCGTGACTAAAGGCATCTGTCACCAAGTTGAATGACCTAGGTTCCATCCCCAGGACCCAAATGTAGAGGGAGAAAGCGAACTCCTGCAAGTTGTGCTGACCTTCACATACAGATGTGGCACAAGCACCCCCTCCCCCTCACATACCATAAAATAAATGAATAAAAATATAATTTTACAAAAACTACAACCTAGGACCTGAGGGATACAGTGGAAGCATAACTTGGAGAATCCTGAGACAGCTTCCTGCTAAGCAAGTCTCTGTCACCTGAAACTCCCCTGACTATTTTCTGACACATTTTATACTGTGCCCACCCTAGCCAGCTGGAATGAAAATGCAGCCTGCCAGCCAAGGAGGAGATGGGTGAGGGTTGCAAAATATTCCCTCGATGAGAGAGAGAGAGAGAGAGACAGAGAAAGAGAGACAGAGACAGAGAGAGACAGAAACAGAGAGAGAGACAGAGAGACAGACAGAGAGACAGAGAGAGACAGAGACAGAGAGAGAGACAGAGAGAGAGAGAGAGAGAGAGAACAAGCATGACCTAGGAAGGCCTCCGCATCATGAAACAGACACCTATAACACACAAGAAAACAAAGACACCGAAGGGATGCATGGTCCGCCAGTCATACCATAAGAGGTGGGATGACACATGGGTTCCCCTGGTATCTCGGATGAATCCACGCTTCTTTGCACTATCCCATAAGTGCATGCTCATAAGGACTACTCATACTCTCCATCTCTGTAGAGACAGGACAGATGTGCAGTTTGCCCAGGCGTCCACTTTCTATCAGGAACATAACATCGGATTGTGTTGTGAAGACACCGCTGCCTTCAAACGCTGTGCAGGCTCAGTTACCGTTGCACTGTAGAAAAGCCAAGGCAAAGGCCTGGACAGCGTGGCCCCTAAGTATGAAGCTGCGGCAGAAGAGAAGGGGCCATCAGAGAGGGCTATCTCCTTTCCATACCACACCTACCCAATGGAATATTCCACCAGTCCCAGGACTGCTGGGTGATTTGTAAACCAAGTAAAGAGCACCATCAAAGCTTCCCTGCGTCTGCTCTGTGCTCAGAGAAATAAAACTCCAAAAAGGAAGGCCTGAAACTCTGGGCAAAGCACACTATTCTGACACCGTGGAAGCACTGAGAAGGTAGCACAGACTCCGAAAGAAACACAGCCCCAGGGGACACTGGGAAGCATGGCCAACCGCAGCTTTCTAAAGAGGCTGAACTGGGCCTTTACAGGAAGTCCGTCCCTCGTAAATTATCTGAGAGCTTCTCCTCACCGGCCCCTGCAACCCAGCTGTCCATAGAGCCTGCAGCTGGGCTTCTGTGTCCTGGCTCCTCTCATCCGGCCATCAGAAGACACTCAGGCCAGGGACTGTGTCAGCAAGTCTCTTCTGTCAGCAAGAAGAAAAGGCCTCGGGGCTCCCAACAGCAGGCCTGAAACAGCCTCAAAGCTCCAAGGAGGAAGGGCTGTGGCCCTCCAGGGAGTGGAGGCTGAAAGGCTGGCATCTGTCTCTGCTCCTGGATCCCCAGCAGATGGCTTTTCCCCCCTGAGTATGCGGGAACAGGAGGCAAGGCGGTGGGCACCTCGAGCTGGGTAACATATGCCAGGGTGTTAATGGAAGCAAATTAGAGGCACGGCTTGTCTCACAGGCTGCGCTTCAGGGACGGGAGCTGACACACTGGCAGGATGGTAAGAGCCAGGTTCCTCTGGGATGTGAGACTCAGGACCCTAGAAGTTCTGCTTACAGCTCTTTGGCTGTAACCTTGAGCGTGCTCTGTAAAGCCCTGGTGGCCAGAGGTCTGACTATGGCTGTGATTTTATTTTAAATGTCATGTGTGGAGAACTTGAAACAGTCTTTGACACGGATATGCCCTCAACAGATCCTGGCAACTGCCATTTTCATTATCAGTACAATCTACTACACAAAAGAAGTTGATCGGGGTTGGGGATTTAGCTCAGCGGTAGAGCACTTGCCTAGCAAGCCCAAGGCCCTGGGTTCGGTCCCCAGCTCCGAAAAAAAAAGAAAAGAAAAGAAAAAAGAAGAAAGAGAAAGAGAAAAAAAAAAAGAAGTTGATCAAGGGTTCCTCTCCACCCAGAAGAGTGGTGGGAGAAATAAAAGACAGATAACATGCAACTTCCCCTCTCCTCGGCTGGCCGCCAGTCAGCGCTCACCAAATCACCGCCGTTGCTGCCCCCTCAGAACCCATAAGAGTCTCCTGTGTGCTTTTCAAAGGATCTGTTCCTCCAAACGAGTGGCCCTTTTTTAACAGTAATAAATTGTGTTGAGAGGGACACCACCACTTCATAGGTGAGAAAACAGCTGTCAAGACAGTAAGGAAACTTCATAAAGTATTCAGGATCAGGATGGATGGCTTCAGAAATATCAGGACGAGTGTGAGCGTATGCACGTACATGTGTGTGTGTGTGTGTGTGTGTGTGTGTGTGTGTGTGTGTGTGTAATACAAATACGTATGCAAACACACACACACACAGTTCAATACCATCTACACAATAGTACTTCCCACATGTTTGACTCAGTTTAGCCCCCTGCTCCGGATCCCAGCTTCTATTTCTAGGGGCCTTCTGTGAAGAACTCGTGACCTCTGTGGAATGCTATTGGTGATGACTAACCGCAGACGCAGGGTAAGCGGGGCAGCCTCAGGCAGTGCTGAAGGATTGCAGAAATAAGGCCGCCAACAGATTAGGAACTATAGGAAAACCGGGGCTTTCCAGTGAGATAGCTCCTGGTTACTCAGAGCAGGAAGGTGGACAACGTCTGAGACCTAACGTCACAGAGGTAAAGCAGAGCTCAGGGCAGCCCGGCTATTACCACCACCACCATCCAACCCAGAAACAAGTCTCCCTAGGCTCTCCTTCCAAATGCAGTCACCTCTCCCAGCTCCCTCAACCCTGCCCTAAATTAGTCCGGCATACCTCCTGCCTCAGGTCACTCCTACAAACATCCTCTTCTCCTCCCACCTCCGGCTGCTCTGGCTTTACACTCAAACACCTAAGAAAATGCACGCAAAGAGAAAGGGCCATGTTTGGGGACCCTGAGTGAAGGGCAAACAGACTCCTTTGAGACCTTCCCAACTGTTTGAATTAATTCAAAGTAAACAAAGAGGGGAACCTACCAGCCCCTTTCAGGCTCTCCTCATTTAACATGATATAGATATATACATATATATGAATGAAACACCAGACGCCTTTATCTTCTACTCTAGTTTAGGTTAGGTTAAAGGGTAGCCCCGAGGGTTCTTTGTGAGCTCTGTCTTATGGTGAGAGAAGAGGTGATAAGGACCTTTATGAAGCAGCGCCCAGTGGAAGGTATTTCTGGCCCCTCCCTGATCTTTCCCTGGCTTCCTGTCTTATCCAAACTATCCTATATGTTCCCATGATGCCACTTGCTGGGAATTCAAGGTCACCCGATCACCAACCTTCAGGCATAACGCTGTGAGCTAAGAAAACTCCATAAGGGATCCAGGATTGACAGTGTTAGCAATATTAGGATGAACACACACACACACACACACACACACACACACACACACACACACACACACCCCGTTTAAGGATATATCCCCCTCAGTTTATCCCTCACAGTCTCAATTTCATGTCAATAAAATATACATAAATGGAGACTTTTAAGGAAACATTCAGAGTACTCTGATGCTGGGATGGAGGGTGGAGCATGCTGGGAAAGCATGAGTCAAGCTTTACACCTGGAAGGCTCCCCACTCTTGCCCACACAGAATTCCCACAGTGTGTATATGTGCCCTTTCTGGACCTGCAGACCTATGAGGGTCAAGCCATGAAGGCCATACTAAAAACAGGATCACACGTGCCGCCTGATAAACTACGTCTGAGTGGGGAATGCCTTCATCTGTCAATAATCCCTCATGGAAAATGCACTAACAGCAACCTGGAGTTTTCCTGCTAGAAACAGAATGGGAACAGGAATTATTTTTTCTCCAAGAAGGAAAGACATCAAAAAAGGCCTTCATCCACAGCCCAAGACCTCATCTTTATCCATGGTCTGAAAACTAAGCAGTCTGTGCTCCTTCTGAACCCCCAGATAAGTGTGTTCTAGCTCCTGCTAGAGCCTGTCTGGAACCCCAGGGGATCTAAGAGCAGACAGCAGAAGTGGGCTAAAGAACAGGAAACTGGACCTGAGTACCAGGAAGGAGTAGTGGGTGGGTGAGACAGGCTTAAAGCAAGATGGTCAGTAGGTTTCAACCTACCTAAAACTCCAGCTGATTGGGAGTGGCCATAGGAGAGCCTGGAATCTCCAAGGAAAGCAAAAGGAGTATGGGTGGGGGAGTCAAGTTTAAGAACTCATCATTACCTCCATGATTAATAATGAATCTGGCAAAAAGTCTGCCAGATGTGTGTTCACTCTCCGTGGTTGGAACGGTCTTCACGCTCGCACGCCTCCCTTCCACCCGTAGTCATAGACCCACAAATCTATTCGGCTGGAAGCTTAAGTGTTCCTAATAAAGTGGCACTGAGTAAATCCTGCAAGAATAGCATTCTCAGTGACTCCAGTTATCGCTAAGCCCTGAAACCCTGCGATCTGAGAGAAGCAGGAGATAACTCAGCCACATGTTCAGAGTGCGCCCGTCCCGCCCACCATAGAAAATCGTTTATGGTCTTTTCCCTGTCTAAAATGTCCATTCTTTTTCAGGGCCTGAAACGGAATGTCAAAATGGCCAAGGACACCAAGTAAAGACGAAATGTGCAGATGGGAGGAAAATGACCAGGCTGGGGAGGGAGTTGGTGAGCGCTGCAGCACAGAGAGTCGTCTCCACATGAAGAAGACAGCTGTCACCAACGGCCACCGGCCCCTTCGCTTGGCCCTAACCATGCCAGCCTAAACAGCACTAAGCATGCACCTCACAGAAGTATGCATGCCTCGCACAAATGTCTTCTGAGAGAAGACCTTCAACCAACAGGAACCAGAGCACAACCCCTAAGAACAACTAAAAACCTGGGAAAGACGGGAGCTGCGGTCTCCATCCCAGCTGCCACAGTCTGACAACGCAAGGATTCACTGAAGCACAGGAGTGGACGGCAGAGGCATGTGGCACAGCAGCCTGGAGAAGCATGAGTCCCGGGCAGAGGAAAACACTATGGAATAGCTTGGCTCAAAAGCCAAATACACCACCAGCGTCTCTGAGGAATTGAGTCTCGGCTCCCAGCTCTGCTCTTGTGGGCCAACAGTTTTGCCTGGGTTAAAGCTTGCTGCAGTCAGGCTCCTTTGCTGGGAGTCCATCCCAGACCTTAGCACTGCCCTCCCCCTTGATAGTGAAAGTATTCTCTTTATACCAAGAATAGTTTCTGAGAGGAATGCAGTTTGAGGCCCACTGCTGAGGAAGAGAGCTGAAAGCCTGCTCACAAGGTACTGACTAGCAAAGATGCAATCCAAGTGTACCCAACAGGGTGTAAAGTAAAACTTGATAAAGCTAAGAGGCCTTCTGCACCCAGACTTCTCCAAATTCCTGTTGATTCAAACCATGGATGTCATACGCTTGTACGTTCTACCAGAGTACTCTGACTAGGTCGTCGCCAGGGCCATTATCTTCAGCTCCTATTTGTACAACCCCAGGCAATGCTTCCCTCTGTCAGCCCAGTCTCAGAGCTGCAGAAAGCTCCTTCTGGAGCCATGTACCCTGATGTCACGTGGGTGTATGGGAAGGAGTGGGAAAGGACTGAGAAGACAGTGCCATCCAGGGCAGACTTGGGGCAGGGAGAGCCGTCTCACCCCAGGCAGGCAGCATGCCAAACGTGCCCTCTCCATGAGACCCTGCATGGCTAGACTGGATGAGCAGAAATGTCCCTCCAAGCTCTGTCATTTTCCTAGACACAGCTGAAAAAAAGAAGGCCGGAACTCTGAAACCTGAAATGTTCCCAGATCCTAAACTTTTCTAACTTTGTGCAACTCCACCATGGAGTTCTGCATTAGGGATGTTTGATCAGTGACATCCAGGCAAATGCTTCAAAACCCAGAACAAAAACACTACATTCTGAAGTGCTCTGGCCCCAAGCACTTTGCTTAAAAGAGGCTCTATCTTTAAAGATACAAATTCTGAGCTCTCCACATAAACAAGAGACACTAAGGTCCACAGAACTCAGAATCCTACAGGTACTATCTTTCTCTGGCCTCCCTTGTCCCAGCATCCTGGAGATGTTGCAAGGGAAAGCACCTTCTCAACCACCCTCTCATTCTGTCAAATACCACTTGGATGAGGATGGACACATGGCTCAGTGTTTAGGGCACCTTCTGCTCATGCAGAGGGACCTGAGTTTGGTTCCCAGCATCCAAGATCGGGCGACTCATAACTGCAGCTCCAGGGGATCTTATGTTCCTTCTGGCTTACACACACACACACACACACACACACACACACACACACACACACACACACACACACACTTTTCAAACTTACAAACTACTCAGTTAATTATAAAGAAGATCTCAACATATTTAAACACGAAAAGAAAACCCAGGGTTTTACAAAATAATACAAAGGACCACCTTTGGACAGTTCAGTTCTGCTTCTAAAGGTTAGGTTAGGATAAGTAAAATCTTGACGACTCCAAGATAATCAACAATGCACCTTCTCTGGCTGTAAAAAGAGCAGCCTTCCTGAGCCAGGCATGAAAGAGAACCCAGCTGGCTGGGGATGAATGATAATCAGTTCTCAGTGAGCTCTTGGTCCCAACTCCCAGGGTGATGCATAGAAGGAAAAAGCTATCAACATCTGACCAGTCACTCACCACACCATCTGCTTCTCCCTCATGCAAATTTAAAATGAGCGTGCCCTGTCTTGAGACAGAGCCAGGGCTGCATCTGCCCTTCTAAGGCCACCAGTCACTGTTGCCCACAGCATGGTAACTAACAGATTTGAGCTGCATCTTAGAAGGGAGCCTACTATACCTCAATTCTAGACCGTGAATAAACACACACTCTAATACTCTGGGTTGATTAATTTTCCTGTTTTCTAAAAGTCTTTCTATGTTTTGTCTCTTGATAAGGTGTGCATGAAAAGTGGAATTGGAGGGCTTCAAAAATAACTGCCTTCTTTCTTTTGGTTCTTTTTCTTCGGAGCTGGGGACCGAACCCAGGGCCTTGCGCTTCCTAGGCAAGCGCTCTACCACTGAGCTAAATCCCCAACCCTAATAACTACCTTCTTGAGACCCAAGACGTGTGGCCGTTTCTAGCTGGCAAGTTTCCTTTCTGCGTCTATGGCCCACAGCACAGTGCATGACCAGGGAAGTATGGTGAAAGCCAAGAGGCTGAGAAGCTTTGGGAACTGGGGACATAGCTCCGTGGTAAACAGCAACAAAAGACCAGAATTGTACCCAGGTGACCAGCAGCAAAGCTGGGTCTTGCTTGTCACTCCTCTGTGAGTACAGAGACCTCCACCCATGGCTGTAGGCTGGGACTGACTCACATGTATGTGACATGCCTCCTGTGACCCACAGCTTCCTCTCGGAGGGTGTTATCTCTAGATCTCTACTCTAGAGCCACACAATTGCAGCTAAACACCTGAGGAGAGTCATCCACCCAGAGTGACCTGAGGGGGCCTCAACTTACTATAGTCTCTGATCACGGAACAGCACCTGTTAAAAGGGACCGAAGAAAGGACAAGCCTCTTCCAGTCCACTCAGGAAATCATTCAACAAATGGTTATTAAATAGTCTCTGTACCCAGCAGTGACTATATAATGAGAAGTCTCTTTTTCAAGTAGAGACAGACCAACCAAAATATAGAACCGGGGATCAAGGCTGCAGAGAAATACACAGTAGGGAACAAAGTCCCTTGCCTGTCCAGGGTAATAGATGTTAACAAGGGAGGTGGGGCTGGAGAGAGAGCTTGGTGGTTAACTGCATGAACTGCTCTTGCGGAGGACCTGAATTCAGTTCACAGTACCCACATCCAGTGCATCCTAACTGCCTGTAACTCTAGCTCCAAAGGGGAATCTGATGCCTCTGATCTTCACAAGCACTTGCACACTCATGCACACACGCACACACGCATGCTCGCATGCACGCACACACCCCCCCACAACCCAGAATTTAAAATAAAAATAATATTCGTCTTTTAAATAGAAAGACATTGGAAGGTCACTCCATGGAGGCTTTGTAAGGTGACACCCTTTCCCCTCCATCGTGTACTCCTTTCCATTAAGTGGCCAGAAAGGTTGGGGAGACATCACAGTTAGCTGTTTTAAGGCAGCTCGAGTTTCCGATATCTGATAGACATACTGCCGCCCTTTTAGGGCAAGGCTCTGTAAACCATCTGGCCAATGCCAGAATGTCATTTTTTAAGAGGAAACTTTAAATGCAAGCAAGCATGCATGTTTATTTAAGTGCTTGGTGCTCACACGCGAGCAGACTGCACTAACAGATTTCTCCGCGTTTCGCTGACTTTGCCAGCTCGCCATAAACAGGCTTCCGCATCTTTTCTTAATTGTTTATAAATAGCACCGACACCCGAAAATGTAAATCAAGGCAAGCTGTCCCTATACTTGGCTCTGCTGTGATGGCAATATGTGACAGCTGCCAAATCTAGGAAAGGGGAGCCAGGGCCTGCAGTGGATGCCACAAAGCAGTCTTGTGCTCTTCCTACGACAGCTGAGGAGACAGAAGGAATTTGCTCCCCACAAAGACAGGCGAGTCCTTTGTTAGGCATATAGACGCTTGCTGGCTATGAGTTGGTCTGTCTTGTCACATTCAATGAGATTTCAAGTTAGCTTGCATCCTTGAATCCCCCACAGCAACATTAAAGCACCAGTGAGCCCATCCTACAGACAAGGAACACAAAAAACAGAGAATGGAATTCGCTGCCCGAGTTGTCAGGCCCAAAAGAGGCTCAAATCTGCAGCAAAGGGAAAGCCCCAAGCACCTTCCACATTACACAGTCAAGTCTCTGCCAAGCAGCCTCGCTTGCCTTTCCCTTTATGGTGGCTCTCAGTCATTCTGGGCAATCCCCACTCTGCCCAGCAGCTTGTTGAGCTCTGCATCATTGCAGACGTTCAGCTGCAGGTAGCGTAGCATTGCCAGCGAGCTCCAGGATCTCAGCTGCCCATCAGGCCCTCCAGCATGGCTGCCATCTACACCAGGGCACCGGCACCCAGGCACTCCGAGCAGTCGTCCTTGTGCAGCAGTGGATGCATACATCCCACCAGGAACCACAGGCTGCCACACGATGACTGCGACTTGGCCTTGGCACAAGTCTAGGGACAGCGTCCTAGTTAGCTCTTCAAGCTCAGATCACAATCCATCAGGGAGGAACTCAAGGCAGAAGAAACTCAAGCAGAGACCAAGCATGAAGGAACACCACGTACTGACTTGTTCCCCATGGCTCAGTCTGCTCTCTCCCCGTCCCCCCTCCGTCCCCCCTCTCTCATGTGTTTATTTATGCATATGAGTGCTCTATTTGTATATATGCCTGCAAGACAGAAGAGGGCATCAGATCCCATTACAGATGGTTGTGAGCCGCCATGTGGTTGCTGGGAATTGAACTCAGGACCTCTGGAAGAGCAGTCAGTGCTCTTAACCTCTGAGCCATCTCTCAGCCTGCTTTCTTAAAACACCCCAGGGTCCACCTTTCCTGGGTGGCACCACTCAGAGTTAGCAATTCAGAAATTGCCTCACAGACACAGACAAGGTCACAGGGTCCTTCTTCCCAACTGTGAGCTGACCACCGAGACTAACCATCACAGATGCACTACTTGAAGTCGCAAAGATCTGTCAGTGTTCCTGGGATAGTCCCGCCAGCTAGCAGTCACCGTGCCAGGCTCAGCACTTCATCCTCCTTAGTTCTCACCATAGTTCTGTGTCAGTGAGGCATTTCATTCCCCATTTACAGATGAGAAAACTGAGGCCCATTAAAAAAAAAAAGGAAGTCATCTATGAACACCTGCTAGGATCTTTTGGAAAACAGTCAAAAACAAAATATTCCTTTAGTCACAAATGTTAACCAAACATAAAAGTAACCACACCAGAGGCTGGAGAGATGAAGAGAATTAACTGTACTTCTGGAGGATGAAGGTTTCACATGATGGCTCACAGCTTGCTCTAACTCCAGTTCCTAGGGATTGGCATCTTTTATGGGCACATAAGTAGTGCACCAGCAACACACAGGCACAACTCCCATCTTAGGCCTCAAACCTAGGACAAACTGCCGAGGTGCCCCACTAACAGCAAAGTGGACACTGGGCACTGGATTCTCCCAGCATCCCTCTGCCCCTGACCCTGAACTCTCCAGGTGAGGGGATGGCTGCCCTTCTTTTCTATACAATCCAGCCATTTGGTTACCTGCCCCCTCATTGCCAACCCTTTACCCTTCTGGTCTCTTGGCCCAGGCTGCCCGCCTTGGTCAACAGTTCCTCTCCCCTCCCCATCTCCCCACAAGGCCCAGCTCGGTCTGGTCACGTCCACTCTGAACTCTCCCAGATGCCTCTGTCTCTGACTATGCTCTGCCTTTTATCTACAATAAACTCTCTGCTTCACCACACCTAGGAGCAGTCATGTCCTTCCTTCTTTATTTTTGTATTCACCCATATACATAAAAATAGAACACATAAAACAGTTTTTTTTAAAAGTAATTCATAATAAATAATACATGTCTGAGGGTTTTTCTGTGAACTGACATCATGACCACGGTAACTCTTAAAAAGGACAACATTTAATTTGGGCTGGCTTTCAGTTTTAGAGATTTAGTCTGTTATCATCATGGTAGGAAACACGGCAGCACGCAGGCTAGTGTGGTGCTGGAGACAGAGCTGAGACTTCTACACGGACAGCAGAAGGGGACTGTGTGTCACACTGGGTGTAGCTTGAGTATATATAAGACCTCAAAGCCCACCTCTACAGTGACACACTTCCTCCAATAAGGCCACACCTCCTAATAGTACCACTCCCTATGAGCCAAGCATTCAAACACACGAGTTTATAGAGCCACACCTATTCAAACTACTACAAAAATTTCAAAAGCATACAGCGAAACTGCCTCTTCTCTATAATCTCTAACCAATGCACACAGCAAGCTGAGTTTTCCTCAGGAGCCTTTCTGTGCATTTAGGAATAAACCACACACACACACACACACACACACACACACACACACACACACACACACACCTAAGTGCGGAAGATCCAAATACGACCTGTTCTCTGCTTGCTGACTTCCACAATCCCTCAGACACCCCCTACAGTCCCAGAACAATGCAGAGAGATGAGCTTCCACACCAGGACCCCTTCACAACACATGTCTGCAGATGTTCAGCCCTGTTTCCCTATAGCATCCAGAAGTAACTATTGTTGGTGGCTGGTAAGGCTATGTCATTCATCCACAAGGAAGGACAGGCTGCCCCTAAGAGCCATGCTGGGCACTGCATGAGTGACACTCTCCCAAAGCCACCAATTCCCTGTCCTGAGTGAAGAAAGGGTCAGGGCTAAGCCACGCTGGCCTGTGTGGTGACACACCGATGGGAACAGTTTCCTAGCCACAGCTGCAAGCTCAGGCTCTGTCCTTGTCGTGGACCACAGCTACCACTGCACCAGCTGCTTCCTCTGCCTTCCCTTCCTGGTGTTGATCCCCTTATCCTGTGCATCCAGAGACTCCACCTATGGCAGCTTCTCTCCCACCTCAAACATCCGTGAAACATCATTCTTCTGTCTCCCCATTTCCTGAGGTGTGATTGTAATGATGCGAGATTAGATGGCCCGTTGTACATTTCACTTAAAATAAATAAAACAAGGAAACACTTAAGTGAAGGCACCCTGAAGACATGAGCATAACAACCATGCAAGCAGCAATGGTGTTAGCTGGTTGTCACAAAAGGGAAAATGTCTTTGTCGGTGTCTCTAAAACTACCCAGGACAGTGTTCCTTCCACAGACACCCCTGCCTGGCGAGCACAGACGATCACCCAGGCTAGAATTCTTAGCAAAGAGATTTAATGCAAAATCAGCAGAGGGTAGGTATAGGATATCCTCAGGAAACCAGGAATGAGCTTCTAGAACCTTCTCACAAGGGGATCATAAAAGACATGTATGTATCTCTCCCAGTGAGCTATGACAGCACACAGAAGATATTCCAGCAGGATCTAGCAGTGATTCAAGAGCTCAGGGTCATCATGGGGGTGCAGTTCACATGGGTGCCCTCTATACAACATGTACCAAAACTCCAGATTCCCACAGAAAGTCGAGTGTGGGCAAGATCTGCATGTCTACACAGCCAGCAGAGGCACAGAGAACCCCTCCCTCCAGCCAGATCAGGCGCTATCCCCAATCCAGGTTTCCAGATACAGCAAGAGACTCACTTCCCACACAGGGCTTGAGTGGATGGGGCTCCTTTGCTGTGAGGACTTGGGATCCCTGCATTCATGTCTGTTCGTGCCTATGGCCCCTGACTTCCTTACCTCATCTGCTCCCAGCCTTCTCACAATAGGCACAGGCTTCCTTAAGAACTAAGAAATGGCAAGCCAAGTCTAAGATATGTTTTTTGCACAGGAAGATTGAAATTCTTATATTTAAAAAGAAAAAAAGACATCAGGGAAATGCAGAGAGGAAGAAGGCAAAACATGGATGCTAGAGAAGAAACCAGAGAGTCACGTGGGATAGAAGACAGGAGGTGCAAGGACAGAGGTGAACAGCGAACTTTATGGAGGTTTCCAACCATCCCAAGGAAAACCTCTAAGGTAGAGGAATCTTCAACACACAGACCTCCACTGTGGGACCCAAGGTGGGCAGCACCACAGTTCCGTACACACCTCCCTGCATCTAAGGCCACAGAGCCCTTCTAAGTGCTTCCTCCTGATGGCCTGCATAAGAAACCAGGATTTTAGATGGCCTTCCTTCGAGTTCAGGGGAAAGGTGGATGCGGCTGAGATAAAGAAGCCCCAAGTGTTAGCCATGAATCCACACGCAGAAATAATCTTCTTATCATGAAAGGGAGGAAAACACTGCCTGTCTCCTAAGTGCAATAAATTGTCAATATTCGAAATCCCTCACATAGCCTTTCATTAGTGCTGACTATGTACCAAGTGATCAGGTCAGGCCTGGGAGACTCAGGAGACTGGAGACTGGGTGAAACGAACGGGCCCACAGCTCAAGGGTCAGCTATGTCTTAGAGGATCCAGGAGGCAGGACTGGTAAGTGAGGAGGAGGCTGCTTCAGTAGTGGAGACAGCTGGGGCCAGAAGCCTGGTTCTTGAATCCCAGAACTATTGCTTGAGGTTTCTGGGACACCAGCATTGATAACAATCAACTTAGCATTTGAAAACAGCCAAGTAGGGGGATTTGAGTGTTTCAATACAAAGAAGTGGCATGTCCATGGTGCAGACCAGCTGGCCGTGCAGATCTGATTGCTATCCACACAAGCTGCAATGTCGCTGTGCTCCGCACGCACCTATAATTACCATCCGTCCATTACTAATTCAATGGAAGGACACTTGTAGTAGCATCAGCCTATAATCCCAGAACTTGAAAGGTAGAGAGGCAGAAGTTCAAGGACAGCCTTAGCTTCATAGCAATAGAAACCCAAGCTGGTCTACATGTCACCTTGTCTCAAAATAAATGAATACATAATTGTTTAAAAGGCATTCTGCGGCCTTGGGCAAGGCGCTTGACTGTCCTGTGCCTCCATCTCCTTACCTGTAAATCAAGGCTAATCACAGTACACTAAAGTTCTCACGGCATAGAATGACATCAAACCAGTTAAAAACATCACAGTGTGGGGTTTGATTTTACCTAAAAAGGCTTCAAAGGCACAAGTAGGTTTGGAATTTTCCTGAATGAAAAGGACAAAGCCCCGTCCCAGACATTATCTTTTTGACCCTTGGAATACCTCTCCTAAGAAAGCACAACGATCACAGGGTCTTGGAGAGCCTGTGACTTCCCAGCAGTGAGAGCCACCTCCCTCCTCCACCCTCTAGCCTCACACCAGTTTTGCTCCTCAGTGTTGGAAGGAATCACAACCTAGACTCGGGTTAATGACTAGAACCAACGGCCCACAAAACCGAACCGCTTCCTTCACAACCCTAAGAGGCCTCTCTCCTCTGAACTGCCAAGGCAGGAATCCAAGGCTGGGCGCCTGGGGCACCGTGTTCAGCTGCTGGCAGGTCGTCTTTCGAGAGATCATCCCATAAAATTAGTGTCATACTTTTCAAAACGACAGTGTGACTTTTATAGAGCCACCTACCCCACTTGGAAGGGAGGTCTAATAAACCCACAGAAGGAAAGCACACTCACACGACTACAAATTAAGCTCATCTGTCATGGGCTCAAGTCCCACCCAAGCCCTCTGGGCACACAGCTGCTCTTCTGAGCTGAAATTGAATTGCAAGGGACAAACAGGTCAGCTTATTGAAAGAAGGATTTTTGTCTTGTTTTCTTTCCTCCAAAATGTCCCATGTAAAAATACCTTTAACTAACTAACTTATTGTTTGTTTGTTTGTTTGTTTGTTTGTTTGTAGATTGGATGCCACATCCACCTCTCGGTGGGACCAAGCCAGGCACTAAGGCAAATGCAAAGGACTACAGAGCCTGCCTTTAAGAAGCAGTTCCTGTTCTGGGAGGGCTGAGTAGGGATGGATCACTCAGCTACAATCCCACTGCTTAAAGCAGCGGCTCTCACCCTGTAGGTTGTGAACAACCCTTTCAGAGGGGTCACACATCAGATACCCTGCATACCAGATTATGATTCATGACAGTAGCAAAATGAGTTATGAAGTAGCAACAAAATAATTTTTTGGTCGGGGACCACCACGACCTGAAGAACTGTATTAAAGGTCGCAGCATGGGGAAGGTTGAGAACCTCTGGTTGATAGCAACACCAGCTTTGGCTCTAAGAAGCTGGGGCCCTAGGAATTCAGGCCAAATTTAAGCCTCATTCCAAGCTCCCCCAGGACAGCTTCTGGCAGCTGCAGTGAGCCACAGGAAAACCATGTAGAGAGGAGGAGGCCTGCCCTGCCTTCTACTGGTGGTGGTGGAGATAAGATCTTGGGTTTTAAAAATCTGTAAGAAATCACCATTGCCATTAATAGCAACGGGGCGAGACAAGATCAGAGTATTCTTCTCTCAGACAAAGCAAAGCAGCATGTAACTGTGCATGTAGCCAAGCATGGTGGTCCAGGAGAGGCCTGGAGGACTCCAACACCCACCTCCTTCTGCCGCCTCACCCTTCCAAGAAGCCACTCAAAAAGGAGGGGTTCAGCAGAAGAGGCATCATTTTCTGCTGGCTTTGATGCTGTAAGAAGTAGATAGCTACGGTGCGTTCTCAGCATGGGGTGGGTGCTCTTGGAGCTCATCAGATTCACACAGGAGCAAGAGGCACTGTGTCTGTCCACCTTGGCTGGAAGCGCTGAGACTAGAAGGTTATAAGTCGTCTGGCAATGGAGCCCAGATGAAAGGGATGGTCCTGAGCCCTGCTACATATTCATAAGATCAGGCTGTGTCTTGAGCCAATAGGATGTGGAATTTGGGGGTAGGGCAGGTCCTGCCTGTGGGGGAAGAGTCAGGACTTCCACCATATTCAGAACAGTGGCCGTTTTTGACCCTTTTCTTTCAGCTGGTGTCTCTGCAGACTGGTGTGCTAAAAACTGCTTAATTTTCATGAGTCTCTTAAATTTGTTTTTATTTTATTTCCCAGTGTCAACCAAACTTATCACCCTGTGAAGCAAGAAGAAGCTTTTCACCATTAGAAGCCTTTAGCCCCTAGCAAAGGTCAAAGAACATCATGATGTCACAAGACAGCATTATATTTCCCGAGGGCAACCAGAGAAGCAGATGGCTGAAATCCTTCGAACGCCTACCATGAAAAGACTCAATGACTTCCCTTCAGATGCACTAGGTGTAAGCTAGGAGTGTGCCTCTTCTTTCCAGATCACCTCATTCAACCACACCCTACAGGACACATTCAACTGACAACCACGTACGCCACAATTCAACAGACCGCCCACCTCCAGCTCACTGAAGATGATCTTGCCCTAGAGTGAGCTTCCAAGTCCAGAAGGAAATGAAGAAAACAACTCTCTGGTCACTCTATCCTTTGTCCTTTCTGAGGGGAGATAGACATCAGTCTTGAGGGTTTAAAAAAAAGTGGGGGCTGGAGAGATCTCAATGGTTAAGAGCACTGACTGCTTTTCCAGAGGTCCTGAGTTCAATTCCCAGCAACCACATAACCACATGGTGGTTCACAACCATCTGTAATGGGATCTGATGTCCTCTTCTGTCTGGTGTGTCTGCAGACAGCTATAGTGCGCGCGCACGCGCGCGCGCACACACACACACACACACACACACACACACACATATATATATATATGTAATCTTATTTTTTAAAAAAGAGTGGTGGAGCTGGAAAAATGGCTTGTTGCTAAAGAGCACGTGCAGCTCTTGCAGAGGACTGGGATTCAGTTCATCAGGGAGTTCACAGCTACCCATAACTCCAGTTCCAGGAGAACTGATACCCTCTTTAGCTTCCATGGTGTGTTAGTGACAATTTCTATTGCTGTGATAAAATGGTGACCAAAAGCAACTTGGGGAGGAAAGGGATTATTTCAGTTTACATGTCCTGATCACAGTCCTTCATGAAGGGAAGTCAGGGCAGGAACTCAGGGAAAGAACCTAGAGCTGATGCAGAGGTCATGGCAGAGTGCTGCCTACTGGCTTTCTCTTTGACCAACAGCCTCTCCTGGGCTGTCTTTATGGACTCCAGTCTATCACGCAGTGCCAAACCTCAGCTGTTCTCCATGAGCCCTTCATGCCTTGTAAACCAGCACCAGCTGGGTGACTTTTCCACTACCAAGTTCAGCTGCCAAACGAGGTACAACCTTGGTCCACAATGGACCACTGCTTCTATGTGATGACTCTAAGGAAACACTTTACAGAGGATTCTGCCTCAATGATGCTTGTCTCTTAATCACAACTTTACTTCAGCCCCAACTGACCAGCACAGATTGTCCCAATAAAGAAAAGGTTTCACTTTAACTTTAGTGGTTCTTAATTCAAATTATTACATGAAAATTGTGAATTTTTGCTTCCCTCTGAAACTTTACAAGGCAGGTCCCCACCACCTGCACTGCTCTCAGCATTCTTATCTTCCAAGTCCCCATAACAGCTCATTAAGCTCCAATATTCAGGACTTCTCCAGCTCCATGCCCCCAAGTCCTTTCACAATCCTCTCAAAACATGATCAGGTCTATCACATCATTACCCCACTCCTGGCACCAATTTATGTCCTAGAATTTCTGTTGCTGTTATAAACACTATGACCAAAAGCAACCTGGGGAAGGAAAAGGTTTATTTCATCTTACAGCTTCTAGTCCATCATCCAGAGATGTCAGGGTGGAAGCCTGGAGGCAGAACCTGAAGAAGAGGCCATGGAGGAAAGCTGCTTGTAGGCTTTGCTCAGCCTTCCTTCTTATAGCACCCAAGACCACTAGCCCAGGAATAGCATTGCCCACAGTGCTGGGCTCACCCACACCAATCATCAATCAAGAAAATGAAGTACAGACTTGTGTATAGACAAATCTTACAGCGTAATTGTTCCAATTTGGAGACTCTCTCCCAAAATGACTTGAGATTGTGGTCAAGTTAATATAAAACTAGTCAGGACACATAGGGACCAGGGACACACAGGTGTGGTAAAATACATTCAGGCAAATAGTCATACACATAATCTATAAGTAACTCTTCAAAGGGGCAGGGAGGCTGGAAAGATGGCTCATTAGTTCTTGCAGAGGAATTTGGTTGGTTCCAAGGACCAACATGGCAGCCCACAACCATCTATAACTCCAGTTCCAGGGAATTTTTCTGGCCTTCACAGGCACACATGTGTACATACATGTAAGCAAATACTCATACACATAAAAATAAGTAAAACTTTTTATAAAATAATTAAAGAACAAAAAGAGCCTTGACTATCACACACACACACACACACACACACACACACACACACACACACACAACCTCTCCCTCCACAGCTGAGTATATAGTGCCCACATAATAAAGGCAACAGCCTGGCTTCAGGACAGAGCCAACTCAACAGCGGGGCAAGACTCTGGCTTGGAGCATATGCCGTAATACTGTACTACTTCTAATGGAGGAGGGAAGAGGCCAGACAACAGCCCAGGTCATATGGCTCCAGTGGAAAGACTTATGCCTCCCAAATACTGTAACCGGCTACATTTTATCACTGTACATTTCACAGCCTAACTTGAAGTATACCTGCTAGAATATGATGTCAGACATGTAGCGAACACATAAACATATGCTGGCCATTGCTAGGTGCCGAGAATTCAGCACTGTCAAGAACGGCAATCCCTGTACAAGAAGAGGCGATACACTGAGGAGGACTAGGAAGAGAAAGGGCTGATGAGAGAACTGATAGGAGTGTGGCTGGATGAGAGGCACCTGTGCTGGGCAGCGCCTAAAGAAACACTGTCTGCGGGTTGCAGAGAAGCATGTCCCCGAGGTGACTGAGGATGCTGCTGTCAGTTGACTCCCTTGGTTCCAGGAATCATGGTTGTGGTGGTTTAAATAGAAATGGTCCCCGTAGGTTCATAGATTTAAAGACTTGGTCATTATTAGGGAGTAGTGCTACTTGAGAGGGATTAGGAGGTGTGGCCTAGTTAGAGGAAATACATCACTGGGGGTGGGCTTTGGGGTTTAAAACACTCATGCTGGGTCCAGTCTCTCTCTCTCTCTCTCTCTCTCTCTCTCCCTGATGCCTGCCAATCCAGATGTAGAATTCTCAGCTACGTCTCCAGCACCCTGTCTGCCTGCATGCCACCAGGCTTCCCACCCTGATAATAATGGACTAAACTGAACTGTGAGCCAACCTCAATTACTGACCTTGCTATGGTCATGGTGTCTCTTCACAGCAATAGAACACTGACTAAGACAATGGTCAACGAGTTCACAGCCATAAAGAACAGGAGACAAAAGCAAAGTAACGAACCAAGTGTCAGACTGCACATTCACCAAGGTCAAGTCAGTTTTTAGTAGCAATGGCCCAATTATAAAATCCTTGGATGTATCCATCTGAAATTCGAGGTATTCCGGGGCACATTGACTTTAGTAGCAAACTAATGCTACCAGTTAAAATTTAAAATAAAAACATTCGTCGTTCAAGAGAATAGGATGTGTTCTCTTTGACAAGTTTATTTCCCCTGCCCTGTGAGGTTTTCCTTGTCAACTTGACGCAGTAGAGTCATCTAGAATGAAGGAACCCATTTGTTTGCATTAATCCAACTGTTGCTGTGTCTATGGGAGGCTGCCTGGATGGATGACAGATGTGGGAGGGCCTGACCTGTGAGCAGCACCATCCCTGGACTATGGAAGAAAGCCGCTGACCCTGAGTCAGTGAGCGAGCCAGTAAGCAGCATCCTCCTTGCTCTCTGTTCTAGGTTCCTGCCTGAGTTCCTGCTCTGACTTCCCTCAGAGATGAATTTTAACCTAGAAATGTAAGCCTCCCCCTCCTCGGGTTGCTTTTGCCAACAGTGTTCATCTCGGCAATAGAAAGCAAGCTAAAACAAATTCTCAAGATGTTTGTTGACGAGGGTGAGGAAGGTGGCGGTGCCATGACACCCTCGCTGAGCGCTTCTCGTGCTGGTGCTGAGTCGAGCAGTTTGTACACATTTGCAGGTAAATCCTCAGACAAGCCTGTTGGGCAGCAACAGCCCGCTATCCATTTCATAGATCGAGTCAATCCGGGTGGATGAGCTTAAGCCCTGTAATTACATGGCATTTGCTGATGCTCAGGACCAGCTCTTGCTAAGGACGTTATTTCTAAACCGTCCCACACGGCTCGGGGGACAAGACTTCAGTAAACGCCTGCTGGAGACTCCAGACTCAAGGCTCTCCTGCTCCATTGAAGTGAGATGTGTGGTGGCCTTGCAAAACTAACTAACAGCTCTCTGCTCCATGGAGAGGTGGGAGAGGGGTCAGCACAGAGCGAAGGCCGGTGAGTGTGCCCAAGGGAGATTCCAGCGAGATGGAAAGTCAAAGTTGTTCGCTGTTGTCTGCAAGAAGCAAGACTCAGCAGGGGAAAGCCTGGGCCCCGCTCCTACCTGCAACACCACTTCATCTCAGACCAGGGGTTCTCAGCCTCTGCTGTGCACAGGAACAATCAAGAGACCCCCCCAAAGTGCCATTTCTCTGCACTCCGCTCTCAGAGGTCGTAGCACAGCTGGCCTGCTATACACGCAAGCCTGCTTTGCTCAGAAATCCCCAGTGCAGCCAGGGTTGCAAAGCCCTGGCCCCAGACACTCACACACTTGGCTCAGGTCAACACACTCTTTGGGATTCTGAGCACTAGAAAACAGGTTCAGACAAGGCGGCCTCTACCCTGTGACAACAGCTGAGTGTTTATACTCTCTGCTTTAGAATAAAGAAACTTGGATCCCCGACTTATGCCCGTCCAAAGCAAATAAACTTGCAGGTGAAGAGAGATTTGGGTGTAGGCTTCTACACAAAATACTTCCTGTTGCTCTCTGCCAGAAGCCTGGGGACTAACTGAGCCCGGGGAATTCTGAGAGGAAATTCGTGTCTGAACCACAGTGAAAGTGTACTGCCTACATGCACCCCACAGCACGGCAACGGTTCAGACTGGGGTGGAAATGGAGGATGGCAGCACGAAGGAAGCCAGCTCTGCTGGCTCTACTCCCTCAGTGTCATTACTAGCTCTGCTCCAAGCCCCAGGGACAGAGCACAGAAACGCTGAGGACAAAGATGCAATTGAAGGAATTCAGCGACCAACCAGGAAAGTAACATAGGGCCCCGTTTCTACCCCTAGGAGATGGAAAGGGAAGTGAGAACACACACATACACACACACACACACACACACACACACACACACACACACAAGCATGCATGCACGCACACTAGCTGAAGGAACATTTATGGTGTTTCACACCTAAATGCATCCCACTAACAGCAATTCAAGCCTTCAATTTCTTGCAAACCTTGCAACTCCTCCTGTGTCACTAATCTTTCTAGAAGCCCTTTGCTGTAATGGATGAGGCCTGAGTTGGCTGAGACATATTAATATAAGAAGAGCGTGCTCTGGTGTGCCCCTCCCAACCCCATGCCCCAGGGCCACCCCACCCCCTGCTGCCAGCAGTCACTCTCAGTGCAGTGAGAAGCGACCTGTGTTCCTTTCACTGTCTCAGTCTCTTGGCTGACCCAGCACTCCCCAGAAAGCTAGCAGGCTGGCAGCTCTGTCACTGACTGCTCTGAGGCCACGAGAGCCATAAAGCACTGAGCAGACGCGGTCCATCTGTCTCTCAGTCTTCTACTTGTCATGCAGGTCACTGTATGAGCAGACTGGCTGCAGAAGGTTTTGGCAGGTTACCAGAAAGTGATTCCTCCCTCCTGCCCTCCCTCCTAGGCATGCAGACTGCCTTGGATGCAGGAAGACCAGAAGGCTTTTTTTCTGAGAGTCTCGATGTGCATTCCTGTCCCTCTCCACAGGAGACACCCCACCGCATGCAGGCAGGAGCAAATGCCTCCTTCCCATGGCGGGGCAGGTGTCCTAGGTTAGTACAGCTTGCCATGAAGACCTAAGCGGGCTGACTCAGGCTGGACCTCACCCGGGGGGCACGGGCATGAAGCCGTCCCTTTCAGGTCCTCGGGCAGAATTACAGATGTGCTTTCTTCAAGTCCCAGAGAAGGTGTTTACACAGCTGTATTCCCCATAGACGCGATGCCTTATAGGCTGCCAGGCGATGGCACAGTATAGCTCACCTGCTCTCCCTGTGACCTCTTGGGACACACTACTTCCTTAGCTCATTTCACCAAGGAAAAAAACCCGAGAGGGATAGAGAAATGGCTCAGCAGTTAAGAACACTTCCTGCTTTTGAAGGAGACCTGAGCCCAGTTCTCAGCGCACACATCTGACACCTCACAACTGCTTGGAACCCCAGCTCCAGGGGACCAGACACCCTCTTCTTGCCTCTGAAAGCATTGCACTCACATGCAGTGTACACACACACACACACACACACGCATGCACAATTAAAAATAAAATAACTTTAAAAATAAAAAATGTCAATCTCACAAAAATTCAGTGCATTTTCCAATAAGACCCCTTCTTACTGAATCAGGACATAGAGATCAATTGACTCTCCAACCAATACTTTTGCCAATGTGCCACACAGTCCCTGTGGGCCCAGGAGTCCTCCCTGACCTTAAACTGCAAACAAAAACCTCTCACATGTCTTCCAGTTTCCTAACAGAAAGCAATTTATACATTTCCAACTGTATTTGGAAAAGCGCACAGGCCATTTTCCAAGGTTCCTTCATTTGTGTCTTGGACAGATCATTCCAGTGCAGTGAGCAGAGGGGTGTGGGGAGTGTTTGCTGAGGTGGGGAGACAGTGATATCAGCTGTCACAGCCATATGCATCCCTTAAAAGGTGTCTTTACGGAAAGATAACAAGAAGCCCAATCAAAAACAGACGGGAAAGGAGACAAAAGAACGAAGTGGCTTCTTGTGCTGGAGAGATGGCTCAGAGGCGAACAGCACTGTCTTACAGGGGACCTGAGTTCCGTCCCCAGCACTTGGGTCAGATAGCTCGTAACCATCTAACTCCAGCTCCAGAGGCTCTGACAGCTCTGGCTTCCTCAGACAGCACACACACACACACACACACACACACACACACACACACACACACACACACTTAAAACTAAATCATCTTTAAAATGACAGAGGTTTCTGACTTGAAAGACAGGGGAACTCATCTCCCATCCACCATCTCCATGGACCATGGCTGCCTCATCTCATCATTCCCCTTGAATGCCATCCTGAATGCCTCCAGAATAAAATTACATCTATACACGAACAGGTTTTCCAGTTACAGTAACTTCTTTTTTTTAAAGATTTTTTATTTATCGTATGTATGGGAGTACACTGTAGCTGTCTCCAGACACACCAGAAGAGGGCATCGGATCCATTGCAGACGGTTGTGAGCCACCATGTGGTTGCTGGGAATTGAACTCTGGACCTCTGGAAGAGCAATCAGTGCTCTTAGCCGCTGAGCCATCTCTCCAGCCCCTACAGTAACTTCTTTTCTCTGAGATAAATGCCCTTAAGCACAACCGCACTTCCATATGCTTCCTGGTTTAGATTTCTAAGAGACTGCCACCACTTTGACCCAACCTCCCACTGCATTTACTGTTACTCT
The DNA here is from genome assembly GCF_011064425.1 of Rattus rattus. NCBI lineage: Eukaryota > Metazoa > Chordata > Mammalia > Rodentia > Muridae > Rattus > Rattus rattus. The sequence continues at coordinate 69,175,569 of NC_046164.1, forward strand.
TTTTTTCATTAATGGTATCTAACAATGAAGGCTTTTGTTACTGTCTTGTAGGTTTTGCTTTTGTTTTTTTTTTTTTTTGTTTTTTTTGTTTTTTTTCTCTCACACATACCAGGCAAGGGCTCTCTCACTGAGACACATCCCCAGCCCATGGCGGGTGTCTTCTGTGGGTTTATGGGTTACTCAACCAGCTCTTCCTGGTTTGTTTTTGATGTTGCTGGTTTTTTGCTTGTTGGCTTGCTTGCTTTTACATTTTCTACTTGGTTTGGTTTACTGTTGAATTTCGAGAGTTATTTATATACTGTCCCTACTAACCCTTTATTTAATCCGTTATTTATAATTTCTTTTTCTTCTGGGTTGTATCTATCTTTGTAGTCTCTTAACAATCTATTCATTAGGGTTTAATTACCCACTTAACCCACAGGAGTCATGGCGAGGAGCTGCTGTCAGAAGGTTGTGTCATTTCATTACGAAGTGTACAGCCGAACCCTGAAAATTCAGAGGCTTCGCACTCTCTGAAGATAGGGTGGCTTGCTGTTAACATCGAAGGAGAAAAGGAGAGAGGGAGGCAGCAAACAGGATGCAATTATCCAGTGTCGAGGGTGATGTGCATTCCAGCCTGCCTCCAAATGCTGGCGACCTCACAGCCAGCGCGGCCTCCACCTGCATTGGCGAGGGGAACAGGACCTATGGGATTGCACCCTTCGGTGCCACATGCTGACCATGGAGCTGGGAAGTTCCTTTAAGCACAAGGATACACTGCCTCAATTGTTAGCAGGATAAATGTCACCTGCCTCAGGCAGACTGGAGGACTGGCAGGGAGACCGACAAGGCAGGGTGATTATAGCTGTCAGTATCTTAACTGGAGCCACGTAACAGCTTCCTTACTTCCTGTTCAGATAATCAGCAAAGATTGGCAAACAAAACAGTTGTTTGATTTTTAATTTATTTTTAAAAATGCCTTTTAAAGCATGGAAAGAGACTGTCGGAGGGACAGCAGCCTTCACGACCTTCACGAGCCTTCCTGGGCCCCGTTACCAGGAATCACCCGTCCGTCAGATGGCAGAGCCTCCTCATAGCTGGCTTCACCTACCTGTGATGCCTCTTTGTCAGTGTACAAAAAAAATCAGCAACATCCTGAAGCGGGGAATTTTGGTCCGGACAGGAGAGATGCAGACAATTTCCCCCAAGAAACCACAAGTGACCCATGGGGGAGGCTCCGGCTGCTATAAATACTGAGTGGCAAAAACTGATGTCATGCCTTTCAGACAGGGGCTGCCACATGAAGCCAGGCGGGCAAGCAGCGCACAGCAGTGCAGCCACAACAAATCGCATTGTCTCAGAAAGACTTCTCAGGGCTGGGGAGCCCCAGGCTCTGGTCCTCGTGCACTGACGAGTGTTTCAGCCCCACTGTCTCATGAGTAGAATTCTGAAACTATGAAACAAACTCCGGGCCTAGTCTACCACATACTATGAGACCCAGCCAATTGTGGTAACACCTCCTTTTTCCACCTGCCTGTGACATGGCAGAGAATAAAATCAAGGTCAAGGAAGAGCAACAGGCAGTCACACATACGGAGAATAAAGTAGAATGGTAAAGGGAATCCAGCCATGCCAATCAATACCCTGCACGTGCGCACCCTTCGATTAGCAGTTCCTTCCTTAGGAATTCAGTCCCTGGGCATCGCCATGGAAATCCATGTGAACTACGAATGCGACAGAAGAATAGGAATGAGCTTTCTGGGATGGTCCGGGGAGACTATGGTGACACTGTGAATGAACACGCTCCTCCACAATGAACACAGCCTCCTGCACGCATCCAAAGGAAGTGGCAAGTGACCTTGAGAACGAGCTTAGCGTCAAGTCATTCGACACACGAATCAATGTTTATCACAGCTGCAAAAATCTAATACGGTCGAGCAGGCCCGAGCGCTGCACTAGTCAAGCTCGGGGGTGAGTGCTGTCGAAAGAGGCATGGCTGAAGGTGTGTGGGTGCGCTCAGGGGCAGCCCCAACCTGGACAACAGAGAGCGATGCTGACGGCTTGACCCTGGGAGACGATGGAAGAGCGGGAGCAGCACGTGCGCAGAACAGGGACACTGAAAAGAGCAAGCCACTGAGTGCCACTCCTAGACTGAGCTTTAGAAAAAGGCCGAAGCTGCTGGCTCGATTACCAAGTGGATGACGGTGACTCAGAAGCTGAACGCTAATAACTCGGAGTCCGCACCCAGATGGCGAGCCTTGAGCCAGGCCGGCAAACTCTACCCCGCACCTTAACAAAGGACGAGGCAAGGATGCTAGAGGCACAAAGAAAGTCACGCCACGTATAACTTAGCTGTAGATCACCATCAGGGAAAGAGAAGACGGGAAGCCGCCAGATGCAGGCAGCCTGATTTCAGTCCTCCATCTTTAACAGACAAAGGAATGTAGCGCCGGGTCTATTTTTAGGACACTATCAATATTCTAGAACCCTGTCTATATCCGTCCGCCAGCTGCCATAACAAAATCTCGCACTCTGCATGGCTGAACGACAGAGATCTATTTCTCATCGTCTCGAAGCTGGGACGTCCAAGACCTGACTCCTAGAGAGGCCATTCTTTCTGCCCTGCAGACAGCCACCTTTCTCATACGTCCAGGAGAGAGGCAGAGAATGCCTTCTTGTGCCCCTTCCTGTCAGGGAACTGACCTCATCAGAAACCCCGCCACCTTCATCTAGCCCTTGATTTGCAGAGCCCCCACCTTCTGGTAACAGCCATCACAGCAGTGTTGGCATTCACCCTTGGCGTGGGAGAGCGCACAAGGCCCAGTCCCCTCCTTTCAGTAATGCCCAAAACAGAAGGAAAAGGACAGGCACCTGATGTAGCGCAAGCCAGCAGCACACTGATCTTTGTGTTATCTGATGACAACTGGCAATAGAGGACGTAAGCTCTCAGCTTCCTGCTCCAGCCACCATGCCTGCCACTTAGTACCCTGCTTCCTACGATAATGGTCTCTTATCCCTCTAGACCCAGACCAAACAAGCCTTCCATTTACAAGCTGCCTCAGCCATGGTGGTTTGTCAGAGCCACAGAAAAGTACTAAAAGGGCATTGTTCGCCTGTGCATCATGTGTGTGGTCATGTATGGCAGAGGCCACAACGGGGCTCCAAGAAGTAGAGTTACGGATGGTTGCGAGCCGCCCTGCGGTGCTGGGAACTAAACTTGGGTCCTCTGCGAGTACCCTTCACCGCTGAGCCATCTCTCCAGCCCCAAAGAACACTGTGTTCTGTTTCCAACATCTCTGAATACCAGGCCGTCCACACACATACACACCAGCGAGATCCCTCCAGATCGCGAACCTCACAGAAAGCTCTGTACCAACAACGAAGGTCGTCACAAAAGGAACTGCACTGGAGAGGTGACAATCCTAAGGTGACATAAAAATTCAAAAATGCATACATTTTACACGCAAGCTACAAAATAAAATAGCTGTTTTAAAAAAAATTAACTAAATTAACTAAATCAGGATGTTTCAAGGACTTCATGAGTGTGCATGGGCGTGTGTGTGTGTGTGTGTGTGTGTGTGTGTGTGTGTGTGTACACCACATACCTCCACCCTTCAAAAACTATAATGGAGTTTTCGAAATTTAAAACAATGATAAAAACTTCTAGTGGAAAAGGTGACCTGGGAAACCCTGGGTGTAGTGACACCACAGCTGTAGACATACCATCTGAAAAAAAAATCAATGGGGGTTGGGATTTAGCTCAGTGGTAGAGCACTTGCCTAGCAAGCGCAAGGCCCTGGGTTGGTCCCCAGCTCCAAAAAAAAAAAAAAAAAAAAAAAAAAAAACTTCATATGAGGATCTAGAGAAAAAGTCAAAAGTCGGGAGAATCTTCCCAAAAGGAAACGCATGGTGCTTCAAGAGCGCCATGGGCACAGCTGCCTCCCTGTTATCTCCAGACATCCACAACAGTTGAGCTTGGTAAGCCCCATTGTTCCAACATGGAGGCTGATTGACTGACTGCTTACTTGATTAGTTCAGTCTCTACCCGCCCCATGCTCCCCAGGGGCTGGGGGGTGGAGCTGAGAATCTCCACCCTCATTCTGTCCCTGAAGCTCCTGGCTGTGGGCCCCAGCCTGAGGCCTCCAGTCATCTAGCTGTTACACAATGCTATCACTCGGGTGAAGTATTGGTGCTGAGGAAAGATGTTCCTATCACCTCCAGGCATTCAAACCAAGAATCAAAACTAGAACCAAGTCTGTATTTTCTTATTCTGTAGAACTACCTCACAAGACAATTATTCTTGGGAGGCTGGAAGGGCAAAGAAGTAGGCATTGGAAGTTGAGGATAGAGTGGGTGACCCCAACCCCGCCCCTTCCACAGTCCCACTCTGTTAGTGTTCTCCCTTTCTCATCCTTCTTCCACTTCCTGCTTCTCTCCTCTCCCTCCTCACCCAGCCCCCCCCCACTACTCCTCCTCTCTTCCCTCCCCTCTTTCTCCCTCCCCTCCTCAGCTAAAACCTTCAAAGTGGCGGCCCTTAGGGATGGGGCTGGAGTGGAGAAGGATAGGGTTGATTGCTCTGTTTTTGTTTCATGCTTTGAAGAACTTTTGACTCTTAAAACCGTGCGCTTGTGTAACTGTGTTTAAAATGGGTATTTAATGTTTAAACAAAATCTGAGCCTTGACCGAGAAGAAGACCATACCAAGTATGCATTCCTAAGCTTTGGGGAGCCTAGCCACTTTGAAGACACTTTGTGTGGAAAGCTGTAAATCCCAGACCCAGGAAAAACACACCCACACGGGAAACATCCGCCCAGGAGACCAGAGCATTCCTAAATCCACCAAGCTCGGGTTCTATCTTAAAAGTAAGGGTTCTGGGTTTTTCGTTTGTTTTTTTTCGTTCGCTTGTTTTTCCTTATGGAGGTTAGGGTGGAACCCAGGCCATCCTGCACCCTAGGCAAGCACCCTGCTGCTGAGCTGCACCCCAGCCCAGGTTCCGGATTCTCATAAAATTCCTACCAGAGCAAAGCTGACCTTTATCACACAGGGATAGGGGTGGGCAGGGAATTGTGCTTAAATGCGATGGGCAGGGCCATGCTTGGTCTTACAGTTGGTGGTCCTGCTTAAGTGTCTCCTTGCCCAGAGGCACACTGGCTCAAATTAATGAGACCCCAGGCTTCATTTACTGGCTTCCCTTCCGCCTTGAAACAGCGGGTGTGCTGACCCTTTAGAGTGTGACTGTCAGCTGAGCTGACTCATTCCAGCTGAGTCCATTCCAGAAATAAGGGGTCCTCCGGCTAAACCTTGAGAAGGCAAGGTCCCAAATTCCCCACCTGGGTGTTTCTTCCACCAGCAGAATCTCTAAGGATTTCTTGGCAAAACTACTCTCAGCAGGCCACTTTAATGCTCCAAAAACAAGCCGCATGAGGCTGACCTGTCTCCAGTACTGCAAACCTCCACAGAAAGTCAGAACAATATGTCTTTGTTTTTGAAACAGGGTCTGCTTAGGCAACCTGGCCTTAAACTCCCAATATGGGCCAGGTTGGCCTAGAACTGACATCCTGCCTCTGCCTCTCAGGTGAAAGGGTTTGTCACAAAATCCTGATATCCTGGGTTTGATCCTCTGCTTCCAGGCTGTGTCTGGAAAGAACAAACCAACTCTTGAACTCATGAGAGTTGTCCTCTGTGTGAGCAAACACACACACACACACACACACACACACACACACACACACACACACACACACACACACACCACATGCTTACACCCACAAACAGAACGGAATCTTCATGTCCCTGACAGTTGGTTTAAACTTTTGGTGCCTCGGTTTACATGACCATGAATGGAAAGTAACACTGCAACCTCACAAGATGCTGCAGTAAGAGGACCCGGTGACTTCGGGGGACACAATGACTGACCCCCATAGACACTCATGCCAAACCCTAGACCTGTAACTGTCCTAGTACACGGCAAACTGGCTCTTCCTCTCTTATCCAGGTGGTCAATTGGACATATCAGCCTTCACATCAACTTTGGAACTTTCTCTGCGTAGAAAAGCAACGTGCATAAGGGTGTCTTACAGCTTCAACGGAGGCTCTATCTGACGGTCACATGGTAGCAAAGGGAGGAAGGGAAGAAGGGAGGAAGGGAGGTAAGACGGAAGAAGGAAGGAAAGAAAGGAAGGAAGGAAGGAAAGAAGGAAGGAAGGAAGGAAAGAAAGAAGGAAGGAAGGAAAGAAAGAAGGAAGGAAGGAAAGAAAGAAAGAAGGAAGGAAGGAAGAAAAGGAAGGAAGGAAGGAAGGAAGGAAGGAAGGAAGGAAGGAAGGAAGGAAGGAAAGGAAAGTAGGAAGGGCCTTTCAGAGTGAATGGTGGTTCCCAGTTGATAGGGAACCTGGTCCTGTGGTTACAAGAAACTCCTAATGGCCAATGAGACACTGAGCTTGGAAGCAATTCTTCTAGAGCTAAAAACACTCCCTGGCCAATTTCTGCCAAGCAACAGTGTGAGATGGTGTGTGTATGTTGTTTGACGAGGTTAAGTTTGTGGTAGTAAGAAGCTAAAACAGTGAACTGACAAGAGTAGCCAGTAGTGTGGCATTCAGTAACCCTGAGAAGCAGGGCTGGGACTGGAATGTTTCCTTCCTTTTTGCTCTTTCCTTCCTTTTGCTTTCTTTCTTTTTCTTTCTTTCTTTCTTTCTTTCTTTCTTTCTTCCTTCCTTCCTTCCTTCCTTCCTTCCTTTCTTTCTTTCTTTCTTTCTTTCTTTCTTTTTTCTTTCTTTCTTTCTTTCTTTCTTTCTTTCTTTCTTTCTTTCTTTTTCTTTCTTTCTTTCTTTTCAAGACAAAGTTTCTCCCCTGGCTGTTCTGAACTCACTTTGTAGATCAGGCTGGCCTCTAACTCACAGAGACCAGCCTGCCTCTGCTTCCAAGTGCTGGGATTAAAGGCTGTGTGTGCCACTACCACCTGATGAGATTTCATTTAATAGCAAAGCAAAAAAACTTACTTGCCTTGCAAGCCCAGGGTCCTGGGTTCAGTCACACAAACATACATGTACACATGCGCGCACGCGCGCACACACACACATACACACTCCACAAAAGAGAGGGATAGCCACATTCCATCCAAAACAACAGATCACAGTTTTCATCACAGTCACAGATTTTAGGGATTCCGATTTGTCCAGAACACTACGAAATTTACATTTCCCATCATGCACTTTCCTTTACCAGTCCAGCATTGCCAGTGTTTCGGGAAATTCAACCATCAAACCCCCATAGGAAACTCCAGCTGCTGGACTGAGTCACTGGTCACAGCGCTGAGCCACAGCATTGCGCTTTCCCACACCGCAGGAATTCTGTATGTCTGTTGATGCCGCATAGGCTGCTGTACATTATTATCTGCGTTTCTCAACAGACATTCTTTGAGGCCCACTGCTGAGCTTGTGAGCCTCTGTGTTCTCTTGTTGTAATGTTAGAGCAACAAAAGTGTTCAGTTGAAATTGGTGAAGAAATGGGGGCAGGACTGACAGCTGGCCCTGGGACAGTCAATGTATGGCTGCCAAGATGGCCTGGGGAGAAGGATCCAAGCAAACCTCCTGCTGCAAGAGCTGGACTCACTCCGATACTTGCCCCTCACTAGGAGGATACCGAGTTGCACCAAATGGCTGCTTCCCTGGCCTTGACCTCTGACCATCCTGACCTTTGCCTTCCTGAATCTCCAGTCAGGTCCCTTAGGAGCCAAAAGATCAAGAAAGAAATCAGCCATTAAAGGAAGGTGCTTATGGCTCTGAACTGTTACAGAATCCATCAGAAGCTCACACACACACACACACACACACACACACACACACACACACACACACACGTTTTCATATAAACCATATAAAACCGGAATTCGAACTTAATGATTTCCCCAAAACGCCTATCAAATGATACTGATCATTCAGGATGTAAAACAATGCTAAGTTTCCTGGCACCGCATCCAGGTCTCTTGTGTGTGTAGAAAAGCAGAGAAAATGAAGCCTTAATGCTGCACGCTCTTATAACTTAGGCAACATAGGATTTTGCATCTTTAAAAGAAATCCTTTCTATTTGTAATTGCATTGAATCTTCCAAATTAATAATAATAATAATAATAATAATAATAATAATAACAACAACAACAACAACTATTTTTTAAATTATTATTACTAAGATTTAACATGCTTGCACAAATCAAGGAACTGAAGCTGAGAGAACCTAACTTAAAAAGCCAAAAACTAACTCAAGTCCCCTCCTGGAGAACTACAGGAAGCAATCTTTAACCCACTCACATCTACATCCTGTCAACACACAGAAAGGTTCTGGGCCTAAATACAGTAACGGGCACAGGAATCTAGTGGAAAAGGTGACCTGGGAAACCCTGGGTGTAGTGACACCACAGCTGTAGACATACCATCTGAAAAAAAGCAATCATACGGGGGTTGGGGATTTAGCTCAGTGGTAGAGCGCTTGCCTAGCAAGTGCAAGGCCCTGGGTTCGGTCCCCAGCTCCGAAAAAAAGAAAAGGAAAAAAAAAAAGCAATCATACGCTGTGATGTGAGGGCTACATGGTGACGACTTACAGAACTGTAGAATAAGGGACGTGACATCATGGTTTAAAACCCTCGTGGCAGCCACAGAAATCGCCAGACACGGCTGGGAGCAGACAGGTGGCACCTAACGTACCTGGTTCATTCAGTGATGGGCGAACACAGGCAAGAGGACAATAGGGAAGAAGTCGAGATCTACCCCATCCCTGTGCAGTCTCTCCACAGAGACCTCTATCACTTCATCTGGACAGAAATCAGGCAGCTATGATTGAAAGATACTCATCGCAATGAGCCCGAGTAAGCTAGAGTTCAAGTTAAATATCGAAAAGAAAAAAAAAGAAAACCATAGTGGAGCTTTAAAGTGCCTCATAAAGTAAATGTCCCCAACACAGCAAAGCACCTGGAGTACTGAGTAGAGGAAAAAGATTCAATAAAAGGGGATATGTTGCAGTCAGGAACATCACCCCTAGGCAGAAGGAACTGCCACCATTGACTTTCAATCCCTGTCCTTATCTAGACGGTAGAGAGGACTGTGTCCTTTCTATACACAGACACCCAGTCAGAAAACACTGTGCAGGCTGAATGCCTACCTCACCACAGATGCACGGACGAGCACAGAAGCGTTGGCTCCTGCTCCTTAGAGCTAAACTCCTCCACCAACCCCTTAACATGTGATGTCCCTTGCTACACGCACTAAGATCAAATGAGCCTTTCAACATTTAGACAGAGCCCAGGACATCTACTAGGGGTATTCTCAAGACTCCACTTGTTTCAGAGCCTCTCGAATAAAAGCCCGGCTATGGATTGGGACCTGGAAACGCACAGTGGGCAGGCTCCATCCGACTACACACCAACAGATGCTCCTGAAAACAGATCTGCACCCAACAGCTTCATTAAGGGAGGAATAGGATACAGTGGAGATGCAAACGAAACACAATTATAAAGGATTCAAAGGGGGCTGGAGCAGTGCTTTGTGGGTAAGAGAGTGTGAGGGCTGAGAGACAGTTCATGGTCAAGGATGCTTGCTGCTCATGGAGTTTGGTTTATGGCACCCACATCAGGAGGCTCCCATCTGCCTGCAACGGCAGATCTAGCAGATCTGATGCCCCCGTCTGACCTCCAAAGGCATTCCATGTATACATGCACATACACATGCACATTCTTGAGTGAGCTCACACCCGTCTCTCTCTGGGGGGTAGGGGGTGTGTTAATCCTTAAAAAGGCCAAAAACCAATTTTAACTTTTCAAAAAGTGTGCAAGACAACACCAAAAAGTGCAAGCTTCCGTCATACACACTTGTCCCATACACTGATGACCTACCCAACCTTTTTAAATTTTATTTTCTTTTACCTAATGTTTATGAGTCTTTCGCCTCCATGCATCTGTCATTCCACAAGCACACAGGGTCCACAGAGGCCAGAGATGGCATTGGGTGCCCTGGAGCTAGACCATTTGGGTGTAGGACTCAAGCCCCGGGTCCTCTGCTTGAGCAGTCAGCAACCTTGCCCACGAGCCGTCTCTCCGTCCTTGGCTCCACCTTTGTAAAAAGAAACTGAGAAGCAAGGAAGTAGCTCGCTCTTTAGACTACATTTTTCAAATATCTCCTTTATATCTTTGCCATAGGCCAACTTCCTTCTGCTATATTTGGTTAAAAGAATGAAGGGTTTAGGGCCAAGAATGTTCCCTAAAAGTGTTTAGTTTAAGACCTTCAAAGGTGAGAAGGCTAAAATCTACAAGAGAAACCACCCAGGAAGGACAGTACTCAACTTCAGGGACAAAATTAGACTCAATGAATTCTGTTCACGTAGTCTACATCAAAAAAAAAAAAAAAAAAACTCAGTCAGACAGGTTAAAAAAAAAACAAAAAACCTTTAATATCTTTGGAGAGTCAAGGCTTTGTAGCTTTAAAACAACATGAAAATACCTGGATTCATGGTGTAGACAAAGGCCCTCTCATTTGGCCCCACCTCCTGCCTGCTCCCGGGAACAAACTGGGTCTGTGTCTTTCAGATTGTTTTTTTTTTCTTTTTCCCCAAGCTATGATAGGTCCTTTTGGCCCAAACTCACAATGTCCCTGAGCTCACGAGGTAAGTCCTGAAGGACAGGACTAACACAGAAAAGCTCAGAGAGAAAGTGTGGTGAGGCAGAGGCTTGCCATAGCTCACCACCCAGAGCTGAGCTCGTGCAAGTGCAGAAGAGGAGAGGACAGAGACTAAACCTAGATCTTACAATTGGACACGGATGGCTCTCAGCTCAGTCTTGTATCCTATCCCTGCTATTAGAGTCGGGCTCTCTTTTAGCACAAATTGTGGGTTGCTTATTGAAACTCCTTGTTCCAACTGCAGCCTGCCCTCTCCCCACAAAAAATCAAAACACTGCCTTGACTTCACACATACAATCGCCCACGCATGTGCGCGCGCGCGCGCGCACACACACACACACACACACACACACACACACACACACAAATCATTCTTGTTACATGACAAGTGGGTTTTAAAATGCTTGAAGAAGCAGTATCTAATGAATGGCTTCCACATTAGTTAGTACTGAGGAGGGCCCAGACTGAGGGGCAGCATCAGGTCCCCTCCCTGGACCTCACCCCAGGGCTGCCTTCATAAATCTGATCTCCAACTGTAACTGCTTTGGCTTAGTTCCCTGGGTGTGGATTTTCTTGATTCAAACGCATTCTGCAGCCCGCCAAGTTCTTGGGAGAGTTTCCTCCACTTGCCAGGCGCTGGCTGGGAGTTACAAAGTCAACTCTCTGGCTTTCCAGATTTTTTTTTCTTCCCAACGGAAGAAATCAAGAAGCTGAGGGCAGAGAGGCTCTGTTCCCTCCAATCAGCACCCGCCTCTGGGTCGCCAGGCCTAGGGCTGGAGTAATAATCTCCGTGGCTGGACTCACAGCTCCCAGCACAGTGACAGCCCCACACTCCCCAGGGACCCGCAGGGTGAGGGGCACATTCGCAGGCAGGCTACTCCAGAGCCCGTGTGGCGCTTCCCCCTCCCCCGCTCCAGCTCACTGAGTAAAGACAATACGAAAACACTGAAGAGCGCGGGTGGCAGTCGGTCCACCACCTTAAACCAACTGCGCCCAGCACGCACAACAGGGCTTCGCTCACCTCACCTAAACACCAGTGCCCAATGCACACCCAAAGCGGGGGCCAGGACTGAATGGGCAAAGCCTGGGTCGACAAGCCATGGGACACAGGACCAGGATCCCATGCGCGCGTGTCCACGCTGTCACCCTCACTGACACACGAAATCGTACCAATACAGGGACCTTCCCACTCGCCAAGCCACCCTACACACTTATGTCCACGTAGTTACCTCCGGAGCCATCCACATCACATAGGGAAACAGGAAGGCTCCCTCACGCAAGGGTCCCCCCCAACACCACCAGGTCACTCTTGGTGACAATCAACCATCTACACCCAAGAGGGCCGGAAAAGAGCCCACTGGTAGGGCGAACAGGACCTGGAGGCGCAGAGCCCTCTGTGCCACCGGCGGCGAGACAATGCCAGGGCGCACGGACTCGTGTGTGCTCGGGTCCATCCCGGTCGGTCCTCTCCGGGTTCCCATCCCTCCGGAGGGGAAGGCAGCGGTCACCAACCCAGCAACGCACGCTCTGACCCGCTTCAGCCGACCGCCGAGCCAGGAACCCCACTTCAGCCTCAGCGGCTGTCCTGTAAGTCCAAGTATGCGGTCTGCCCTTGTCCGATGTTGGGGGATCTTCGAGCAGTTCCTGGAAAACCATCCCTGCCCGCTGACCCTGCCCAGTTCTGTCTGGGGACCCTGCAGGGCCTCGGGGACCCTACCTGGCCCTGGGGACTCTGACCGCCAGGGACCCAACTTAGCTCTGGAGACCCGGTCCAGCCCTGTATAGAGACCCAGCCCTGTCCAGAGACGCTGCCTTGTCAGGAGTCCCTAGTCAACCCCGTCTAACACCCTGAAGGGCCTCGAGGACCCTACGCGGCCGTGGAGACCCTGCCCAGCCTTGTCTGGGGACCCTGCCCGGCCCAGGGCATCCAGCTTGGGGACCTTGTCCAGGGACATCGTGGGACACCTGGCCCCCGCTCCTGGTTCAAAGTCGCCGCCGTCTCACCTCAGGATTCAGTGGCTCGTGAGCGCTGGACGGCCGAAAGGAGCGCAGACCGCGGAGCGTCCGCTGCCTCAACAATGGAGCCCGGGGCGGGGCCCTGCGCAGCTCAGCGATCTCAGTCTGGACCGGGAGCCCAGACACCGGGGTGCGAGCTGCGGCTGGAGGACTCTGCGCAGGCGCGATAGGCCCCGCCTGTCTCCATAGCTCCGCCCCCTGGGCAGAAAGGACCCGCCCTCTAGCCAATGGTGAGGAAGCTGGGGAGAGGGGGCGGGGCCAGAAGGAACAAAGAGAGGCTGGGCGGGGCCGCGGGTCGGAGCCGGCACCCCGGACCCTGTGCTGACCTGGTTTCAGGCTGGGCTCAGCGCCCACGTGGACTCGGTTCAGCGGTACTCAGTGCTCATCTCAAAGCTAGAATATTGGTTCTAAAGGAAAACTGAGGCTCAAGGAATAATATCTCCTGCCATCCGAATTACAATCTTCATAGCCTGTCCGTCTTCTGGCCACTCAGCAAACATTTCGAGGTGTGTCGGTATTGTTAGGAAAGAAAGAGAAAAAAAACTCCCTTTAGGTGCTGTACCGAGCTTTTCTGTCTCTCTGTCGCACTTCGGGAGCCCAGTATTAATCTAGTCCCTTTCTGCTCAGAGCCTTGATTTTTTTTTTCCATCCCCTCCACCAGGCATGACTCCTATCTACCTACCATTTCCATTTATCCATATCTCAATTATCTTTAAAACCTGCCCAAGCTTTAGAAAACTGTTCTGGAAGGTATCTCTACAACATTCGTGGATTTCCCTCTATTCCACAACCTGTCCCTCCTCCCCTCCAAGACTTCCCCTCTGCCTCTGACACGAGGCCTTGTTATCAAGGCTGGAGCCAATAACATCCTTCTCTTGGCATGGATACCCTCACCAGAAGCCTTTATCCACATACATGATCACTGCAGGACCCAATCCAGCCAGCAGTGACTTCCACCAGACCTCAGTTGGACTGCCCAAAAATTACAAACCGCTTACTTCAGGAGACAGGCCAGCCTGCCCTTCCTAGGTGAGACTCCTCAGTGCACACTAGAGTCTAGGTAGAGCCTCAGTCCTCCTGTCCGACTCTCCAAGCCAACAGATGATCTGCTTGCCTAGGCACTGCCCCCTTGGTACAGCCCTTTCGTTATGAGAGAAGAACTAGCCTTGGGGATGGTTTTGATTGGTGTGGTTAGTGTTCATTGTCAACTTGATGGGACAGCCTCGGGGCACGCACATACAGAGAGCAGTTACCTAGATTTTGGTTAAGGTGGGAAGACTAATAAACACTAAAGGTGGGTAGCACCAGTCACTGGGCTCAGGCCTTGGTCTGTATGAAAAGGAGATTGCAGCCGAGGACAGGTGTTCATCGACTTCTTGAAGGTGAGTGTGGTGTGACCAGCGGCCTCCAGCTCCTGAACCACAGCTAGAGAGCTGTGGGTCAAAAGAAACCTTTCTTTCCTAAGTTGCTTTCACCCGGGTATTTTATCAGTGCAAGAGAAATAACTAAGACGCTCCGGAACACCACCCTGCTGTAAGAGCCGGTGCTGGAACAAAGAAGCAGAATGGTGAGTTGCCATGTTCAAAAATGGGAGTGGTTGTGTTTGGGGAAAGGCAGGGAAGGAGGAAAATAAAGGGAATCAAGAAAGAGGGGAGGGGAGGAGAAGGCAGGTGGTGTGAGGGCAGGAGAGGTGGCTGTTACGGCCTGGGACATTTTCTTTTCTTTTTTTTTTTTTTTTTTTTGGAGCTGGGGACCCAACCCAGGGCCTTGCGCTTGCTAGGCAAGCGCTCTACCACTGAGCTAAATCCCCAACCCCTGGCCTGGGACATTTTAAGAACATAAATGTCAAAGGCCAGTCCTCCAGCCTGTGTTACCCTGTCATCCTGAGCTGTCATCCAGTGGCCCCGTTTTGTAGGAGGGTTGGGGGTAACTGGTTCTGGCTGGAGGTGAGAAAGGGGCTAGCTATAAAAGTGTCCTCCAGAGCATTGTGCACTATTTTATCTGGAGCTCAAGCAGTTCAATCCAACCAAGCTTTAGAACTGGCTTTTTCTAAGGTGACAGAGCCCGCTGGCATCTGCATGGATTTCTGGTCAGCTCACTCCACAGCAATTAAATGTAGATGTAGACAGTGCCCCAGGCTCCAAACATAACCGCAGATATTTCCTTCTAAAATGAATCACGACTCATGAAAAATACCTTTACTTATTTATTTTTGAGCCCTCTGTACTGACTCTGGGTCTTTGCTGCACTGCGGGAGGGGGACATTAATCTCTTCCCTGGCTCGGAGGTCAGGTCACCTTCATACTCAGGCTTCCTCCTTGAGAACCTGAGCAAGGGACCAGAAGACCTCTGAGGCTTATCCCACGCATGTGCCTTGGCTTCTCTGAGGACCACAATTAGTTCAGTTAGGCTCTCCATCCCTCCTCTGTCTCACACCCATTTGGCCAAGGTTGATCTGCATTGGTAGGTGAGCCATGCTTCTGGATAGACACACAGATGCATGCACTAACAAGTAGTTCGCTTGTGGCCGCTCCCCCCTCCCAACACCCACCCCAAATGATGGCTACACTGCATGCATCAGTCCGTGTTGGGAGACTTTGACCCTTGTATGAAAAGGTAGAGAGGAGAGTGTCAGAAACAGAGGGCGGGGCCTGGAGCTCCACACTTCCAGCTTGAGTTCTGTGACTCCCCCAAACTGCAGAGCTATTAGTTCTGCTCCCTAGTGTGTGCGTGTGTGTGCCTGTGTGTGTGCCTGTGTGTGTGTGTTTGTGTGTATTTGTGCGAGTGCACACATGTTTATACAGAGGGTAAGGGAAATAAATGATGGCTCATTATCCTCCTCCTGTAATCTGGATCTGGCCAAAACAATTTATTTATTTATTTATTTATTTATTTATTTATTTATTTCAACAAGTTCCCAACTGGCATTGAACTCTGTACTTACCAGGGATGGCCCCAAATTCCCAATCCTTCTGCCTCATCATTAGAGATGACAGAGATGTGAGGAGTCACCATGCGCAGCTCAGTTTCTCTCTGTCTTTCTTAGACTTATTGATTTATATAAACGAGTGCTGTGTTTGCATGTACACCTGCAGGCCAGAAGAGAGCATCGGATCCCACTACAGATGGTCGTGAGCCATGAGCCATGGTTGCTGGAAATTGAACTCAGGACCTCTGGAAGAGCAGCCAGTGCTCTTAACCGCTGAGCCATCTCTCCAGCTTAGTTTCAGGAAGACAGCATTGTAGGTTCTTATTCTTTTCAAATCCCACTGCAATGTGTACATTGTCTTCCTTTAATTACATTTCGCACGACACACCCCCAAATCTAACAGGACTCCTGTGAATGCTGGCAAAACCAGGACATCATGCCTCATTGCTCCCTGGAACAATGCAACAAATGGTTGTTTGTCTAATTCAAGCAATATGTGTAAGCTGTGTTGATTATACAATCCCACTTCCAGTTTCTAGAGTTTAGTGATTCCCCCAGGGCTGAAGAGATGGCTCAGTCATTAAGAATGCGCACCTTCGATCAGAGGATCAGAGTTCAGAATTCAGTTGAGGCAGCTTACAAACGCCTGTAACTCCAGCTCAGTGATTCTCAATCTTCCTGATGCTGTGACCCTTTCATACACTACCTCCTGTTGTGGTGACCCCAATCATAAAATTATTTTGTTGCTATTTCATGACTAATTTTTGTATGGTTATGAATCGTGATGAACATGTCTGATATGCAGAATTTCTAACTTGTGGATCACAAAGGGGTGAGAACCACTGCTCCAGCTCCAAGGGATCCAACGCCCCCTTCTGGCCTCCATGAGTATCTGCACAGATGCACACATTGAAATAAAGCTTTCCCAACGGTACATAGCTAATAGCACATGGTCTATAGAGATGTTTATGTGATATATCTTACTTGTAATCCCAAAGGGGAGAAAGCAGAGGCAGGGGCATTCCCAGTACTCATTGGCCAGCCAACCTAGCCTAATCAGTGAGCCACAGTGATGAGAGACCCTGTCTCAACAACAATGAGGAAACGGCAAGGCTGCAGAGAGATGGTACAGCGGTTAAGAACACTGGCTGCTTACTCTTGCAGAAGACCCAGGTTTGGTTCCCAGCACCCACACAGCAGCTCATAACCATCTGTAACTCCAGTTTCTGCCTCTGCATCTGTAACTCCAATTTCTCCAGTGATCACTGCCTATTCTGACCTCCAAAGGTACCAGCCACACGCATGCTGCACAGACATACATGTAGGCAAAACACTGACGTGAATAAATAAATCTTCTTTTTAAAAAAAAAAAGAATCAAGTAATGACATCAAAGTTGACCTCTGACCTCCACACATGCACAGCCACAGCCACACTTACACTCATTCTGGGAAGCATTAGCAGGTCTTTAGCTCAAGAAGGGGGAGGAGGAGGGGGGGAGGAGGAGGAGGAGAGGGAGGGGAAAGAGGAGGAGGAGGAGAAGGAGGAGGGGGAGGAGGAAGAAGAAGAAGAAGAAAGAAGAAGAGAAGAAGAAGAAGAAGAAGAAGAAGAAGAAGAAGAAGAAGAAGAAGAAGAAGAAGAAGAAGAAGAAGAAGAAGAAGAAGAAGAAGAAGAAGAAAAGTAGTCAATGTCATTCCTGAAGCCCAGCTCAGTCCTGAGTGCTCAGGGAAGCACCAACCTCCCTCCCCTTTGGTCAGAGGTGGCCTTGTGCTGGGAACAAGCGTCCCAGCTATGACTAAACCAGGCAACCCCATTTTGCCCTTGAACAGAACAGGAGGATAGAGCGCCTAGCCCCGACATTCTGTCTGTTTTGGGAGGAGAGGCCTAGCTTCTGGAAGGATCCACATCTCATGTAATTTGCCTGAATCTGAGTGAGTTTGATCTGGCTTCCTTTACCTCTGAAGTGGTAGTCAGGGGAACTGAGAGGGAAGTAGAGCAGACCCAAGCTGGGAACGGGGCTGGTCAAGAGCAGCTCCCAGAGGCCAACACATAGGGATGGGAGCACTGCCCAAGAGGCTCTGAAGGAAGGTAGGGTCAGTAGCCTTGGGAGGAGGCAGGGAAGGATGAGGCTGGGGTCAAGACCAGGAGGCTATCTACTGGACAAAGGCATAGCTGTAGACCCCAGAGACCCTTGAGGTCCTTTGTGTCTGGGGTCATCTCAAGACTTAGAGAATCACATGACAAAGGAAAACCACTTGGAGTTGCCACTGCTATTGTCCATGGAACAGTGTTGGGACTAAATTACTGGGACACCAGGTAAATATCTCCTACAGGACCTGGGATGGTGATAGAGTTTTGCTAGGGGGGAGGCAGTCCTCTATGCCTCCTGGTATGTAGGATAATGTCACTAAGCAGGTCAAGGCAGGTACAAGATAGAACGAGGCCTGTCATTGGACGAGAAGGAAGGATGGGCTGGAGAAAAGTTTTAGAGAGGAGGAGGAGGAGACTGGAACCAGGGAGAGAAGGAGGAGCAGAGAGAACATGGAGGCAAATGTTAAGATTCCTCTCTGCACATTTACAAGTTGTTATGAATATTCTTAAGGGATAGATGTGTACAGGGCTTTATATGTCTAGGTGGGCAATTATGTCTTATTAATTGGATCAGAGGTTATTGCATTGTGTGTTCTTTCATGTGGCAATTTAATTGAATTCAAGAGAGTTTGTGGTGGCTGGAGACACTGGGCCACCACGGAATTGGGATATGTATGTCTAGCATGGGGACAACCTGCCTCGAGAACTAGATGGGGAAAGAGATTGTTGCCAGGCTCGGAGAGTAGCCATCAGCAGTGTGATATGGGATGGAGCAAAACAGGTGAGACACTTTCCTGATTGAGATAAAGATATCTAACAGATGTCTCGGGACACCACGATGCCGGATCCAGTGTGGGATAAAAGACAGTCTTTATTATAATTTTACAGTAACACTGGTAAGCAGAGGTCATGGGATTATAGTCTGCCAACTGACGTGGAGCAAGTATTGCTTTTGCTTTGCCTTTCGTGGACGATCAGGGCTCACAGAGCCCAGGTTGGCCTTGAACATCTTTCTGACCTTGCAGCCTGGCATCACAGGTCTAGCTGCATTGTAAGAGGAACCTTGGGATGCAGGGACCCAGAGTTCAGATGCTCAGCACTATGGATCCTGTTAAAGGGCCAGCAGTGCAAATGCTTCCCGCTAAACAGGAACGGCATTGGCCCTGTCCCAAACCAGGGCAGTAGCAACTCTAAATTCTCTGGGGCTGCCGGGCCACAAGCCACACGTGACTATTTAGCTTCATGCGGATTGACACTTACACTCAGCCACAACCGATTTATTTCATATTGGAAGGTAGAGGGCAGATAGCATGACTCTAGGACAGCCCCAACATCACTCAGGGCAATGGGGACAGCGCTGGCTTAGGAGCACCACTCCATGTGACAGTTTGGAGTGGGCAACCTAGTCATAAAACACTCCAGGACAGTTGTGCATGTCAGGCTTGTCAGCCTCTGTGGGCTTAGAGCTAGAGAGAGCGATGCAGTCAGTGAACTGATGAAGAGGCTCCAGACGGGCAGGAGCTCTGAAAAGCGATTGCCCTGCAAAAATGAGGACCCACGGTTCATCCCCAGCACCTACAAAAAAAAATCCAGAAATGGCAATATGCTGTAACCCCAGCACTGGGAGGCAGAGACAGGGGGATCCCCAAGTGCTCACTAGCCAGACTTGTACCCTAACCACTGAGGCTGGGATCCTAGTGAGAGACCCTGTCTCAAAAAATACAGTAAAGAACTCAGGCCTGGTGCTATAAACCTGGTCAGGAGCCCATGGTTGGGGAGTTCACAGACCCTAGGAGAATCTGCTACTGTTGCTTTGTGCAAAGCATCAAGCCACCTTCCAAATAGTTTTGCATATGCCCACAGATTAGCGCAGCTCTCAGCCAGCATCAGAGATCTTCGCGGTGGGTTACCATTCACACATAGAGACTCAAAACTGTTTGAAGTATTAAGAATAAGTGACTGTTGAGTGCTCAGGCATCAAGGGACATCAATATCACTTCCTCTATGGCTCTGGGGAAATTGTGGAGGAGAAAGCAGAAAGAATGTGGGAGCCATCCTATGAGGAGGAGTGGTAAGAAATACAGTCCTCTGGACATGCGGCTGCTGCACCCATAGACTCATAGCAGCACTGGCTGACTTAGAGAAGTCATGTAATTCCAGCATGATTTGGAGGTGTTCTTAATGCCCCACCCCTCCCCGAGTAGCTAGAGGAAGTTAATGGTTTCTAGGGGAGGGCCATCTTCCTTAGTGGTATAGCCATTGACACGTCTTTCACTCAAAGTAAATACCCCCCTCACATACATATGTTCCCATCAATACAGAGGGTAATGCAAGCAGCATTAATTAAATGCAATAGGGCACACAGAGAGAGACTTAAAGTAGGGCCGGAAAGACTGTCCAGCTGGTAAGAGCACCTACCACTGAGACCAATGACCTGGGTTCAATCCCATGGAAGCCATGTTGGAAAGAGACAACTTTGCCCAAATTGTCCTTTGATCTCCACACACATGCATTGTAGCATGTGTACCTCCCACAGCACACACAAAAAAAGTCTATTAAAAAAGACTTGAAAGTAGGAGAGGGGTCTTAGTGGGGGAAAGTAGAGGTTTTGCAGGAAGGAAAGGGCATGATAGGACAACAGGGAGCACACACACACACACACACACACACACACACACACACACACACACACACACACACACACTGTGGGATACACCAGGAATATGATGAAGATACTTGAGGAGCAGGACTCACCTGGGAGGGAAACCCGGTGTGCAAGCCAAGGTCATGCTGCCCAGAGCATGCAGGACAGACAAATAGGGGCTATGACATTCAGCTGCCCAGGAAGAATCAGGATGATCAGGGACACTGAGGCTGGAGCCATGGCTCAAGGCTGCTAGCAGTTTGGGACAACTGGATTGAGAGTTTTGCTCTTGGCTGTTAGGTGACACTAGGGCACTTGGAAAATGAGCTGTGAGCAGTGAGTGTGGTCTGGACCACAGGTCCTAAGCCAGAAAGCTTTGCACTTGCACCCAGGAGTCTTTGTCACACTGCCTCCTTCTGCCCCTTGCTTATCTGGAGATAGCAGTGCTCAAGGAGAGAGAGAGAGAGATGATACTTGGAAGGCTTCCAAGATGATACTTGGAAGCCATGTTGGAAAGAGACAACTTTGCCCAAAGTGGAACTGCCAAGACTTAGGGAGGGAAGGAACCAAGAATGCACCGGGTTTTGCTTGGGTAGCGGTAGACCATGGGGTTGCTTGCACAGCAGACACAGAGCATGTGCTGGGTAGGCTTTGGGAGAAAACACTGAGTTCAGCAGAACTGCCAGTTACTTTTTACCTAAGATTAGAGAGTGTCACACATTTAACCCAGGACGCCTCAGTCCTTCCGTGAAGACCCCTGCTGCCTTTTTCTTTTACTTCAGCCCTTTCCCCAGCCCCACACTCAGCCATTTCCAAACACCAAAGCTTCCAGGACATACAAGGCTGTCCTCAGCCTCACTATTCCATCAGCCTGGCATCCCCGTCCATCTTTCAAGATGAGACCCTCCATCTTTCAAGACCAAGCCTGGGCACCTTCTCTAGAAAGCATTCCCTAACTTCTGGGGATACATTAGGGGCCCCTTTAAGCCTTTACTACAGAGCAGGGGTTAGCAAAGTAGGCAGATGCCAGCTGTTGGCTCGCTAAGGCTGCCCAAGCCAAGGCTTCAACCCTCATGGCCACCTCTGGATGGAGCAAGAGTCTCTCCCTGGTGGCCTGGCCTGCTCCATGCCCGCACCCTGCCCGTGCCTCCAAAGCCAAACATGCTTGAACACATTCTGTCCTTTCACAATTTACAGTGTGTCACCGTTTATTTTTCCCAGGTGTCCCAGGGATCAGATAGGACGCGACACCTTGTGAGTGAGGAGGTGGGGGTTTCCAGTTGCGCAGGTCCAGACTGTTAAGTGACAGGAAGCAGACTTAAGTACCAAAAGTTCCCCTCCACGGCCCAGCCAGGCTGGTGAGAACCCCAGCACAAAATGACACCCGGCATGCCCCAGGATGTGAGAGAGTGAGGACAGCCCAGAGGAGGGGACAGCTAGAGTCACCCAGGACCACAGTGTCCACGCATCCTGCAGCAGGGGTGCTCTTCCGTACCTGTTACCAGGGCCCCAGCTAGTCCCCACTTCTGGACACCCAGGTTGGAGGAGGCACCACCTCTAGTTGTCGATCTCTGCCGCTGCATTCAGAGCCCGTGTCCTGTGACAGCATGCTTCCTGGGCATGCATGTTTTGTGTGGTGGGGGCTACAGTGAGTGTCTTTACCAGGGAAGACTGGTTAGGTTTATGTGAGACTAGGCCACAGTGGGGAAACCTTTATTCTAGGGCTTTGGCCATCAGGGGGCGCTCTTCTCTTTGGGACTTGGGAAAATGACAGAGAGGGGAAAAGATGGATACATTTCACATGTATTTACAAACTGCACTGCTGAGCCAGTGTTTTTGAGGCTGTCTGTGTGACACATACAAAGGAGCAGGGGCGGAGGGAAACAGACTGGCTCTTGTCTGTGAGGAACGCCGAGGACTGGAAGCACAGAGGCCTGCATGGTGGGCGGGCGGGGGTTGGTGGGGGTGTAAGGCGGAGGCGCTCCCCTTCTCGGGGACCGTAAAACTAAACTCTGCATATATGTCTTCTTATGTGTAAGGAAGCGATACTTTTTAATAAAATAAAAACTTCTGTGTAACTTGAAAGATATCATTTAGGCAACTAAGGGGGTGATCTGGAAGAAGGGCACAATACAAATGCACAGCACTAGTGGGGGGCACCCTGTCAGGTCGACATTCATTCCCCAGAAAAGATCCATCACAATAACTGCAAAAAACACAGCCCCACTGCCTCTCAGACACTGGCCTGGCTCCCCTGCCTCAGCCTGCCAGTCTGCCCGATGCCTCCTCATGCACTGAGGAGTCTCACACTTACCATTACTACTGTGTCAGGGTCTGCCACTGACAAGCCTTTCACTCACATCCCAGACACTCTGTGCCCCAGTGCCTAGCACAGGTGTGAGCACACCAGGTGCCCTGGGAAGGTGCTGGGCTGGCTGAATGCTCTGCCCCATCTCCTAGGATAGCTGCAACACTGCCCCGATGCCCAGCTGTGGCGGGAAGGAGTGGGTCAAGCTGGCACATGGCCCTAAACTACAGGCAGGAGCATCCTTGCTACACAAGGGACCATGCCTGCTGGATGCTCCTCAGGACCTGGCCCCACCCTGCCTCCTGCAGGCACCCTGTCTGCCCCACTGACACGGAGAAGCAGAGCAAGGTGCAGGAGGGGATTTTGGAGGGGCCAGTGGGGTCCTTCAGCCCTACGCCCCCAGCAGGCTCCTGGTAAGACGTTGGCAGCTGTCAGAACAGCAAGGCTTTCTTCTTGAGGTCATTCCTCTTCCACAGGGCCAGGCGGTCAAACTCCTCGATGCTCATCCCAAACACTTCTTGGAACTCTTCAGGTGATAGGTGTCTCTTCAGACAAGGAAGAAAATGAGGGACAGTCAGTGTCATTTGAAACAGGGCCTGAAAAGCTGCCTTTGCTCTGAGAAACACTGGCTCCTCACCTGGGACCCCATCATAATGTCTGACACCTCTACCTGCATTTTGTGTCTGTCCCTTGGGTCCAATTCCTACTTAACTCTGTACATAGGCTGGACTATGTACAGACACCCAGCCTACCTCTGTCCCTTTGAGGACAACCAGCGCAAAGATGAAAGCGAGGCATCTTGGTCAATATTCACAGTGTCCCACTCCAGACAGAAGGGGAGCCTGAATGTGCCCAGTCCTTGTTCTCAACCAGCAGTCACCTTGGATCCCAGGAATAACAGAGGCTCACAGATACCCCATGAAATCACGCTCTCCTCCACCCCAACACTGCCTCATGGGAACCTTCTTGTCTCGAGTGGTAAGGATTTCTGACCACCTCGAAGAACTAGAGGTGAGACAGGGACCAACCAGTGACAGCTGGACAGGGAGTGAGTAGCTGCACCCCTCTCATCATGGCCCAGGTCTTCCTCTCTGCAGCTGAAGCTCATGTTAGTGCTGGAGACAGCCGGAATGCTTGCTTTACATCTTCCCAAGGAAGCCGCAAATTGACCTTTGTCTCTTCACCACTGAACAGTCGTACAAGGGCCAAGCCTGGTCTACTGTGACTTCAGGCTCTGGGCCTTTTGCCCTAGAAATCTGCTGACAGCTTTGCAGGCAACATGCCTCCTCTGTGTGGTTCAACCCGGAATCAGGGCTACCACTGAAGATGAGCCATCTTGATGGCATGTCCAGGGCCTCTTTGCAGTGAAAGAAATAAACCTAGAGGACAGAGTCTTGGTGGGGAACACAGGGACTGGCGTGGAGCTACCACAGCACCACTCCATTCCTGACTCCCCCTGACAAAGCTTCCCTATGGCCGAGTTCAATAACCATGTCCCGTGACAGGACTCCTGTCACAGGGAGCCTTCTATAGACTCCCGGGCCACCTCATCTATCGCTTACTCAAACTGTGACACGGGCTGCTCAGAAGGTGTATTGTGTTTTAATTCCCGTCTTTCTGCTGAGAGAACTAAGGGGTGGTGTGCTCGATGGCTTTATTTCAACCTGATGCATGCTAAAGTCATCTGAGGGGAGGGGACCTCAGTCAAGAAAACGACTCCATACGATCGGGCTAAAGGCATTTTCTTAAGAAGCCTGTGGGGCATTTTCTTAATTAGTGATCAATATGGGAGGGCCTAGACCACTGTGTCAAATAAGAGTACAATTTCCACAAGTTTACAACAACAGCACTCAATTAAAGGTTGCTATAAGGGTTGAGAGAGAAAAGCAGATGAGAGCTGGGTGTCGGGGCATACACAGGCAATGTCAGCATTTGGTAGGCTGAAGCAGAAGGATCAGGAGTTTGAGGCCAGCCTTGGCCATAGAGCAAGTTCAAAGCCAGCCTGGGCTACTGGAGATGTTGTCTCAGAATAGAGAATGTGGTAATCTCTGAAAAGCATAAATACAACCTCGTCCCTGAATCTGTGTCATGTGCTCTGAGTTTTAGAGCCCCAGCAGTGGGTGATCCGGGAGATGGACCTGGAGTCACACATGTCATTGCACAGCGAAGCTCACAGCATCCAGCAAGTCTCGCCTATATGGAAACCCTCAGCACATGGGCTGCCTTATGTTTTCGAACAGGAAAGCATGTAGGGCTAGAAATGAGCATCTCCATGTTGAGATCAGGATGACTTGCTGTGCTAAGAAGTCCATTGCTAGCCCGCCAAGAGTTAGACAATACTGTGTTGGGCTTCCTTCCATAATCCTTTCAGGCCTGCTCTCCATCTTCCAATTTACTGTACGATGCTTTCAGTGAGCCCAGGGTCGCAATAAGACAAAAACCCCACTGGCACCATTACTCAACCAATTCTGTTCTCTTGCCTGTACTGACTCAAGACACTAGGAAGCCAGGAATGGGTACCTGGTGGGGTGGGATGGACCACCAGAGGTGAAAGAGCTGGGGAGGTGGCTTGAGGCATGGTCCTCAGTTTTGTTGGTTGTTGTTTGAGACGAGCTCTCACTATGCAATCCAGGCAGGCCTTGAGCTAACTATGTAGCCCAGGCTAGCTCCCATCCTACTCTGTGTGATGCTCCCTGCCCAGCCCAGGAGAGCTGGTTATAAATGAGACCATGGGAGGGGCACACAAGTATTGGCTGGTATTGAGAAGGTGTATTGATTAAGGTGGTGGGGTAGCTGAACTGCTGTCAGGGAAAGACCTGAGGCCAGTGACCCTAGCGCCACCACATCCCCAACTTCTGACGGATCTGTTCATCATGGAGTGGGACAGGACTTGGCTGTCCAAGTTCTGTTGAGTTCCAGAGAGTGAGCAAGGGTCAGAAGAACCATTGGTTGGCAGAGGATCTGTTAGAGTCTCCTGGTAGGAAGGGCCTCTGGATCCCCATGTGTCTCCCAAGCAAGAAGAGCTATGGGGTGTGGCTGACCACAGTGGGCTACATGGCTGTTTGAGCTCAGCTAGCTACTCCTTGCCCCGGGGCTCCTCAGGTGCTAACCAAGGCCAAGAGCTCCAAGTTTCTTCCATAGCCACAGGAAGGAAGCCCAACATGGTGCCTTTCTGAAGAACGAGCCAGTCCCACTCCTGGGGGACATGGTTGCCTGGTGGAAGTCCTAGGGACTTTAGCACCCTTCCCTCTGCGTCACCAGCAACATCTAATTCTATAGGCCCCGACTAAAATGTCACCTCTTCCAGAGGAGAGAATGCCTGGTTTGTGGTAGCCAAGAGGGCTCCAAGGCCACACTGAGTCCTCTGCACTGAATTCCAGCCGAGCTGGATCACTCTCCACTCCAGAAGGGCAGCAGGTCTCTGCTCATGGTCTTTTCCCTTCCTCGGGGACCATGGTGGCTGTGGCCATCTAGCACCCCTTCAGCCATCAGCCTCTGCCCACCGCAGCTCCTCTGAGCTTCCCGCCAGCTGGCAGACATGAGGCCCCGCCTCGTTTCTGTTGGTTCCCCCTGCCCTGCAGCACTCAAGTGCTTCTCCACCTGGATCAGGAACGTCCTATGAATGGGGTGGGGGAGCTCTAAACTCTCATGGTCCCCTGCAGTCATCAGGGGCCAGGGTGCTCCGTCCTCATCATATTGGCTAGACAACTTTCAGTAGAGAAAGGACCCTTGAACTTTGAGATCCTTGCTTCCTAGGTGCAGTCCCCTTGGGCTTACTATGCCAGCAAACACACATTAGCCTCAGGGAATGTTCAGATGCCAGGAAAGCAACAGGCCCTCTGCAGCAGCCTCTTCCCAGTTCACAGCCCCCCCACTACTCCCGACCCCTAGGAAGAGCTTAGAGCCCCCAACCCATAAGCCATCACCTTTGAGTGACACACCAACATGGCCATACACAGCCTCCTGCAGACAGGAACCTCTCCAGCACCTCACTCACCTTTCTTGATATCTACATTGGAAATACTAATTCTTCCAAGGGTTGGGGCTTCAGCCAAACACTGACCATATGCTGCCACAAAGGTGTTTTGTAGGCATGGTTATCATCAATAATTGCCTATGCGGAAATGATTACCCTAAAAATTTGGGTTGAAAACTGTAAGAACCAAAGAAGAAACCCAGCCTTAGAACTTAGCCTTTTGAGTCACCTCATTGCAAAAATAGTAATCCCAGGGTTAGAAAGATGAATGCATGTTTCTAAGCTCTGTGTGTCAGTCTTCACAGTCACGAGAAAATATGTGAGGAAAGCAATTTGAAAGACACGTTCCTTTGGCAATCCATCTCCATATTGTAGTTGACCTAGAAGGCAGGTTAGCAGAGCGACTCTGAGTACTGAATCCCACATCTGCCTCTTGGGAAACACGGGCCCTGGAAGCCATCTGGATGCCCCGTGGAGTTGCGAAAGAAGTGTTAAATGCACCATGTGCTCAAAATGGAGCTGGGCGCACAGGAGGGACAGCACCACTATGTGCCTCTCAGTCGTGCTCATGCTGTCTTAGGTCTGTGTGTTGCCACACAGGGCACTGTGAAAGCACATTTCTCCCACCGCTGACGTCACTGCCCTGCATCCTTTTAAATGGTAACACTAACTCTCCCTGTTTCCAGCAAACATCATTTTGGACCACATCCATGGCCCCACTCCATGGCAAGCTCAGATCTGAAGGGCTGTCACTCAAGTGGGTGGATGGGATGTATACGGGTGTCCACCTGCTGCTTAACACAGTAGGTGCTCAATTTAGCGTTTCTGAGCCTCTATTTAAACCCATGCAACTGTCCATGGGACAGATGCAGCCCTTGTCACCCAACAGTTGAGAGCAGGTTACTTGTCCACAGTCACACAGGTAGACATTGCAGAGACTGGATTCACATCAGCTCTTGCTACTCCAGGGCTCAGCCCCTCCCATGACACCATCAGGAGTGGCCGAAGACAATGTTGGAAGCAAGACAATGCCAAGTTCAATGGACACAAGACAGGGCGTGCAGGGAATGGCTCAGATTAGGACATGTCATTTCATCGGGGGCCAACAGAGTTCCTTTGGAATGGGAACTCTGGGCCCAGCAGGCCCTCAGAATTCAAGTACTCAGAACACACAGGGACCTGGGTTTCTCTGGGAAGGAGGCACTTGGTGTATTATGGCCAAAGACAGGGATTTAGATCTTCCAGGCAAAGAACCCCACAAAAGAGAATAGAGACCTGGCCTTTGCTCCATGTGTGGAAATGTGCGATACATCCAACCCCTGCCCAGTCAAAGAGGAGCCTCACAACAGAACACATGCCACTGACCTTCATCACACACGGTGCCAAACCGGGCCCTGTGTGGCACCTTTAACTGCTGCTCGGCTGTGCCACAGGGCATGCTGTAAACTGAAAACCAAGCTTAGGTGTCCCTGTCACCAGGTTAAATGCCAAGCTGCTTAGCACAACCCAGGGCCCTGTGAGGTCTGGGCTGTCCCTCCCTCCACCTGCTCGGGTCCAGTCTCATAGGTTCCTTCTGTGGCTCCTTACTCAAATAGCCCAAGTTTCCTTCTGCTCCCTGGCCTTTGCACATGTGGTGTGTTCTCTCTCTCTCTCTCTCTCTCTCTCTCTCTCTCTCTCTCTCTCTCTCTCTTCCTTTCTTTCAGATCTATTTATTATATATAAGCACACTGTAGCTGTCTTCAGACACACCAGAAAAAGGCATCAGATCTCATTGCAGATGATTGTGAGCCACCATGTGGTTGCTGGGATTTGAACTCAGGACCTCTGGAAGACCAGTCAGTGCTCTTAACCGCTGAGCCATCTCTCCAGCCCACATGTGGTTTTCTAACAAACCCTTATAGACTCAGGCACACACAAGCATGCTTCCTACACCATTACCACCCACTCATTTGAAACGAGAGGCCCAGGTTCCTGTCCTTCACTAATGCTGACAACATGGTTATACATACTCATTTGAATAATCAGTTGATGAACACCTTCCTCTCATTTCAGACTGATTCTACCAGGGCAGAACTTGTATCTGGTTTGTTTGTTGTCTTTTTTCCCCGCAAAGTTGTCCTTGGGTCCCAGTCAGTACCCATGTCTATAAATGACTGGGGCATTTGGCTGAGAACTCTGACATTGAGTGTTGATGATGATGGTCAGCGGTCAGGGGACAAACCCTGTGAGCTACAGAGGACACAGTCTGTTGCCCACCACACCCACACTCTCTTCCAGCCCGTGACTAACTTCACTTCCCAGCCTGCCTTGCAGCAAGTGATGTGGCATGACAGACACAGCCACTGGCCTGTGAGTAGCAATCCCGTCCTCAGGACCGGCAGGAAGCCAGCCTGCCTGTGTCTACTTGGCCAGGGTACGGGGTGGGATACCATAACTTGGCACAGAAAGGGTCTGTGTTATAGCTCAGGGGAAAAGTGGGTGGTGTTGTGTTGAGTATACAGTGAGCCCTCCTTATCCAAAAGACAACTTGGTTGCTGTCAGATTTGTGGAAACTTGTTCACCCTGAAGACATGGCACTGGGGGCTTCCAGAAGGCCTTCCCCTTCCACATTCCTCTTTGTGGCTCTCTGGAGTTTTACAAGCTATGAACTGGTTTTCACTATAAAACTAGAGTTCTCTCCTATGACACAAACATGGGGTTGGGGAAGGGGGGGTCTGCTCCTCCAAGAAAGCCCCACCCCACTCCTTTGGACCATATCCCTGTCCCTAAGCTGTTAAGGAAGAAAGGACATGCGTAACTGTTCTACCTCCTGGGGCTGTTCAGTGTGAAAAACAATGAGAGTCACACTCTTGGGTGTGGTCACCCAGATGTAAAATCCCCCTCCCAGACTCTAGCTGGTTTCATCAGACATATTCACAAGCAAAGCCAAAGTCACTTTAGACAGTCCCAGTCCCAAAGGGAAGCAGAGAGCCCCATCAGGGAGCTGCAGGAGCTGCTACTGATGTCTTCTGAGCTCTCTGAGCAGCATCTCAGGGTGAAGCACTTAGTCCAAGAGTCCTCAGTAACCCACGACGGCACCACACTTTTTAAAGATCTGAGTGGCAGCAAATTGGAGCCCTCTAGGTGGTCCTGACCAATGAGCTGCCAATGGTCAGCAGCACCCCCCTTTATATAGCAGTAGTGCACCTGGCCATGACCCCACCATTTATAAGCCCAGGTTCAGCCAGAGGCCAAGGCATCCCACTGTAGGTCATTGCTGCTGCTGCCACCTGCAGAGATGATCAATGACACTCAGGCAAAGGACTCTTGAGGCCCAGTCTCTTAAGACCACGGGTAGAGCCTATCCCTGACTGGCCTGCACTCTCCCCCTACCCTGCCAGTCTTCCACAGCTTGTGAGCCAGTCCAGCTGCTGGCCCTTCCCACAAATGATACACACATCGGAATACACGAGAATGCTCCGTTGGCCTTTCCTCATTTGCAGTGAGCACCAAGCATCCTGCCAATCACAGCTTTGACTATGTGGATCCGTGGCTGGTGCTACATGTATGTGCCATGTGGACTGGTCGCATTGAGTAACTACTTGTTTGAGATCTTGCTGTGTTTGGCTATGCTGTACTGTCCCCTCCCTGACCCTCCCTGGGTGGACACTTGCCACCTGCCTGTTGTCTGAGATCTCTTTTTCCATCTCAGGTGGCAGGTCTCAGTTTCTTCCAGGAATGACCTGGGTCTCTCCAGCTCAGGTGGCACCAGAAGCCCACTTAACTCCAGGTAAAACTGGCTGCTCCGGACATTGTATGCCCCGGGTAGAACCGGTTGGTTCAGGGATAGAGGTCTAGTAATGTCTACCCAGAGGATCAGTATGAGTTGTACAAAGACAGATAAGAGAGATGGTCTTCTCCCCCAGAGACCTTGAGTCCTAGAAGGGAGAAGGGGTCTCCCTAGAGCCAGTTTGGAGGAAACTCAGCCACTGGGTTTGCGAAATACTGCTTAGTCCTTGATCCAGCCATGCCTGAAGGGGCCCTTCCGTCATGTGAATTCATTGATTTCCAGTGTAAGTCACTATGGATCTAAGAAGTGCTATCTCCCCATGCAGAGACCACAGTCACCTCATCTTCTTCCTGCTGTCACCTCCCTGTGCAGAGGGACTGGGCTTCATATGACCTCTGACTGCACAACAACTCTCTCAAGCAGCTCTGGGTTCTCATCCTAAGTAGATGAAGGTTCAAGTGCACATGACCTGCCAGCCCGGGAAAGCTGGTACTCTGCAATGGTACCATCCCTGCCAGCGTCACATCCCACAGGCTCTGAAAAAAATGCCTCACTCACACTGTTTTGTTGCCTGTGAAAGCCCTGACTGGTCTTGGAGCGGCCGGGAGCCTGCTCTCTGCAACATAGACAGGACCTCTACACTCTGTATCCAAGCACGGGCCCCTGACAGGCCCATCTGTGCCACCTCAGAGGCCACGTCTTTGTGAATGGACTGGGTCTCTGCTTTGCCAACCCTCCAAAGCCCCGCCCTTCATGGGGCCCCTTGGCTATGTCTATTTCTCTTGTTTCTGGCCACACAGGAGGCCGCCGCCCCCATGAGAAGGTAACACAGGGTTCACTACTTGCCCAAGGCATAGGAGGACAGTAACTTCTGCTCAAAAGAGCTGGAAAATGCCCTCCCCGTGCACAAGGCATGGGAAGGCAGTGCCTCTGCGCGAAGTTCAAGAGGAGAATCCCCTCGCTGATGTTGCTGACGGCTGGGTGGTTCTGAAGGAACTGAGGACCATGATATAAGGCACTCTAGCCTTGACGTCGAGTGAGAACTCAGCCAAGTGCTCCCCTGGCCAGAGTGAACCACCAGACACTTCTCTGTTGCGACTGCATGAACTTTTCAGATGAACACTTGTCTTCCTCAGATGAACTCCCTGTCCTAGATCAGCAGAGAAGCCGGGAAGTTTCTTCTTTTCACAGCAGCACTTGGCATGGGACCACCGTGTGCTCCTTGGCGTGCCATGCTACCCAGGCTTCCCACCCCTTCGCAAAGCCAACATAATTGGGTCTGTGACCATGTCCCTTTGCCTCCGAGGATTCCTGGGTCCTTGGTTCTGAGCCCTGTGCTGACACCACACCAGCACCCCCTCCTGGTGTGTGTTTTTGGGGAACCTGATTTCGTGGCTGAGATCTGTGACATCTCAGCAGATACCTCCCTACTTTGCCTTACCTCCAGCCGTGTCCGGTCCACATCTTTGGGCAGTTTCACACGAATTCGGTTTGTTACGATGAGGGAATCATAGGGATAAATCTACAGGAAAGACAACACAGGGTTATCTTGAGAGGCAAGTACCCCTGAGCTGACCAAAAGACAAACCCGGATACATACTTGTGTGGACTGTGGACATGCACTTTTCATAGAGAAAACGCAACAAAAAGGATCTTTTAACCTGGGCGGGTGCAGCGAGGTGGGAGACGGCGGTTAGTGAAGATGGTCCCTTACCTTATACTCTGTAAGAGAAGAGCAGAGACCACAGGGCTGGTTTAGGAACACAAGAATCCATGTCCAGGATGAGAGTAATCCCACCCCCAGTCAGCTGGGTCATGCTTGGTCTCTGGTCCCCTGAGCAGCCTTCTGGGACTCTGGTCTTGTATTTTAAGAGATTTCAAGGGTCTCCCACAGCAAACTGGAAGCAGGAGGCATGGCCAGGAGGCTGCAGGCCACACTGGAAGCTGTGTAGCGGCACTGTGCTTCTAGGCTGGGAGTTGTCCTTCCTGGTGGTGTTCTAGGCTACTCTGAGCAAGACATCAGTCTCAGTTTACCCAGACATGCAATGGGTTCTCCAGGGAAACTTTCTGTGGGGTGTTGTGGAGTCTGATGCCTTTAGCGATGTTTATCCTTCCATCCCTCTACCACAGTCCCCTACCTCTACTGTCTTTTTTTTTTTTCCTTCTTTTTTGAAAAGGTCTCATTGAGCTTAGGCTAGCCTTGAACTTACTATATAGCTGAGGGTGGCCTTGAACTCTTGATCCTCCTGTTTTCCCACCCGAAGTGCTAGGATTATAGTATGCACCATCACGTGTAGTTTAAGTGGTACTGGGGATCAAATCCAGGGTATGAGAGGCAAGCACTCTGCCACCAAGCCACATCCCAGGCCCTCTGCATCATGCCCTGCTACCTGTTCTAAACTACCAAGCTCTGTACTGCTCCTTCTAACAGGGTTTGCTCTAGACTTCTTGTACAGAAGCTAACACAGTTTGGATGGCAGGGGCTCCATACGTCCAGGAAGGGTCATTAGAATTTGGTTCTCAAAATCATTCTGGAAGGAAGAGGCCTATATGAGGCAAGTCCTAA
Organism: Rattus rattus; assembly: GCF_011064425.1. NCBI lineage: Eukaryota > Metazoa > Chordata > Mammalia > Rodentia > Muridae > Rattus > Rattus rattus. The sequence continues at coordinate 69,208,506 of NC_046164.1, forward strand.
GTCTTCCGACTTGGGACTCTGGAGTGCCAGCTCTGTAGTTGGAGACTGGGACACCCACTCTAAGAGCAGACTGGATGCTGTCATCTGTATGTGAACTGGTATGCAAAAGCAAGATTCTCCCAGCATTCCAGAGGGTAACAAGGAGCATGGCCAAGTGCACGGCTCCATTCAGAGCTGAGAGATCAGCCTTGAGCGGAGTGCCTGTCACATGACCAGCTAGTCACTCATACACATGTCAGCAGACACAGTGGATAAGGGCAAAAATGGGGTTTGGCTTGCACTGTTCAGCTCAGACCCTGGAAGCCGTTTGCTTGTAACTCTAATGCACTCTAAGAGATGTGCAGCACTAAAAGGCCATGACAGGCCCCTGCAGCATAGGATGAGAGAGCTGGGGGTCCTCAGGTACCCCTCCAGGGGACACTTCATCCATGGTGCAGAGCCTTCTGCCAGCAGGTCCCGGAGGGGTGGTCTCAGAATGAGACTGGTTAAACACGTGCTAGTGATTCTGGCCTAGCGGGAGACCCACAGGGGTCCCCATTGTGTGTACCTCGAGTGCCCCAGCTGGCATCCGGGTCTGCTCCACAAGGGGCCAGGTTGGCATTCTGGAAGAGAGAAAGAGAGAGAGACCGGCAAGAGGCAGGTTGCATGGGGCAGGCAGTAGGGGGCTGGAAGACAGCCCCCGATGCATCCTGGGTCCTCAACTGGGAGAGGAGAGTGTTTGATAGACTTGGGTGATAAACAGACAGCAAAGCTGCACATCAATGGGAAGGTGAATATCCAGGATACCTTCCCTGTGGGCTGCTGGCTTTCACATCTGCCTCAGAAGCCTTTGAACCCTACCTGTCTGATTAACTCTGTCCTACCTTTAAACATGAGCTCTGGGGCCTGAGTCCTGCTCTGTAGCTGGCATGGCCCACAGGGCAGTTCAGCGCCCTTCCCTGTACTAATGTTGTAATAGGAGTAGTCTGTGGTGTCTCCATTCCTCCTTGTGAAAAGTAGCTTCAGGTTTCTGTTCCCATACTTTAGGTAGACCCCTAAAGAGTCATCCCGTCTCACTGTGCCTATGAGATGGCAAAGGGGCACTCACTGACTACTGCCTCCTGGGGGGGCTGTGCATTGTTCTCACTGCACCCCCACAGCTCCAGGTTCACAAAAGGATCCTGATGTCCAGAAGCCCCTAGTACACTGGACAGAGTGGCCTTGCTCTGTTATTCATACTCAAGAAGTAACATTCTAGATAGGATGTGGGCATCTGATTGTCACCTGACTTGGGCACTGCTGTCAACTGTCCATGACTACCATTGACAAACTGTCATTTCAGAACCATCTTGGTCATTAAAGGTCGTTTTTCTTTCTCTTCTACCCACTTGGAAAAACCCATCTGTACAAGCTCCCCCCGTCCATGGATGGGGTCCCTGCCACTGCAAAGTGCACTGAGCCCCGACAGGGCTGCACAATCCCTGTTCTGTCTGATTCCTGCCACTGCCATGTCTGTTGTCTACACCCGAATTGTGGGGTGAGCTGAGCTCCCTGGAGAATGTCTGACAGCACCCCAGTGCCCAGCACAGTACAGAGGCTGAAACAGGGTCAGAGCTGTTGGCAGAGTTTCTGGCTGAAACAAGCCCCAGGGATTGCATTTCAGTGGAGCACTGCAGGTAGAGGATCTGTGTGCTCCGCCCACAGATACAGTTACAAGGAGAGCTCCTTCTGATGGACCTTAAAGCAGGCGGCAAGTTGGGCACAAACTGTGAGCAGGCTGCACACCCACCCCAGAGAACATGGAAGCAGAGACAGCCCACACATTAAAACACTTCATCTGAAACAAAGAAATGGAGGCCCAGAGATATGCTGTTACCTCCTTCCTGCCACAGAACTGGATCTAGCAGGGTGTGAATGGTTGCTGAGAGGGTGAGTGTATACAGCAAGGGGTTGGAATGGGCCTTTGTTTAAAATTTCTGATATTTGGCTCACCATGAACTTTTGGGCATGACTTTGCATTCCTTCCTCCCTTCCTTCCTTCCTCCTTCTTTCCCTTCCTCTGTCCTTCCCTTCCTCCGTCCTTCCTTCCTTATTTTGTTTGTTTGTTTTTGAGATGTCTTGTCTAGTCTGGAACTTGTCATGTAGACCAGGCTTGACCTCAAACTCACAGAGATCTGCCTGTTTCCGCCTCCTCAGTGTCAGGATTAAAAGCCTGCACCACCAAGTCTGGAAGACCTGGCCTTTGAACACTATTTCAATGACTCAGTCTTCGGGTTCCACCCTAGTTAGTCCTACTGGGTCCTAAACCCTGCATCTTAGCCAGGGGTCTTCTCATCAGTCAGTAAAGAACTCTCCATGACCTTTCACCTTCACCTTTCCCCCTTAGAAGTCTTCCAAAACAGCTTTGGGGACCATTTTCTCAGTCTCAGGCCAGCATCAGAGGCACCCATGTCCATCAGGGGGCCCCTCTGGTGCAAATCGAGGCCAGTCTGCTTTGGCCCCACCTTTGCAGCTAGGACAGATCGATGCCTAGGAGGAATGCTGCCATCTAGTGTTGGCAATCTCATCACAAGCAAGCAATCACCTGCACCAACACCTCCAAGCAAGAGGAGCTTCCTCCAGCCAACCAGGTCTGAGGAAAGAGAGGAAGGATGGGGAGTGGGCCAGCCTCCAAATGGAGGAATAGGTCTAGAGCAGAAAGCGAAGAGTCCGCCCCATGTGGCTCTACAGACCACTCCGTGCAAGCAAGTCTCACGCTAACCTGTGAGGTCCAGCAGTGGAGCTGAGTGGTGAGGACCGGCCCAAGGCTGCACTGCCTGGCCCCACCCTGCCAATTCCTCCACAGTTCTCAATGGATGCCAGGGTTTCTAAAGGTGATGCGCTATTCACCTTCCCCATCTGGGCCCTTTTCAGCTCTACTGACCCATTCTCTAGTCTTGCTGCACCCCACAAGGTGGGAAGCACCCTCGGGCTTTCCAGTCAAGGCTCAGAGAGAGGGGTCAAGCATCTTGCTGAGTTCACACAGAAAACGCACAGGACTGTAGGAGTTTGAACCCATGGGCTTTGCTTTTTCCAAGATTACATTACGGTTGCTAGTAGGAATGAGATCATAGCTGCCCACACCGGCTGTTGTGATTTTCCTGCTAAAGCCACACAGGAATGAGGGTCCTGACTCAGCAGATGCTGGTGTGGAAGAGGGGCTGGGAGCTTGCTTTTGAAGTCATGACTCATGTGGAAACCATTATCCAGAGCTCAGGAAAATATCTCATAGTCATGTGTGTTCTCATAATCACCCAGATTAAGAACCACGTTTCCCACCCTCAGTTCTAGGAAATAGGGACTATGAAAGACTACGAAAGTTACATAACTTGCTTCAAGATGGCTGTGAATTCAGGGTTCTCTAATTCAAACAAACTCTCTCCAGGATCTCAGCTAAAGATCTATAGTCACAGAGAGACCACCCCCATCCCCTAACTCCTGTCCCATGCCTCTTTCAAAGACAGGTCTTAAAGAGCCCAGGTTAGCCTTGAACTCACTTTGTAGCTAAGGTTGGCCTTTTTTTAAAAAAGACTGGTTTATTTATTATATATACAGCGATCTGCCTGCATGTATGTCTGCAGGCCAGAGAGGGCACCTCATTATAGATGGTTATGAGCCACTACGTGGTTGGTGGGAATTGAACTGGAGACCCCTTGAAGAGCAGCCAGTGCTCTTAACTTCTGAGCCAGCTCTTCAGTCCAAGGCTGGTCTTAAACTTCTAGTTCCTTTGTCTCTTTAAACATTTTAAAAATATAAATTTACATTTTTTGAGATAGGGTCTCACCATGTAGCCTAGGCTGTCATGTAATTTTTTTATACAGACCAGGCTGGTCTTGAACCTATTAACATCTGTCTGCCTCTGCCTCCCAAGTGCTGGGGTTAAGGGCGCGCATTGCCATACTTAGCTGACATAAACATTTTTGGAGTTTTATGAACACGTGGAAACTGGATTCAAAAGGAATAAGGTTTTGCATTTATCTACTGGTTTAAACTTGTGAGTTATGCTGTAGTCTCAGTGACTCATGTTTACTAGATCTATGTCTGATTTCAAGACTGTGCAAGGCACCTATATAAGTTGTCTGTGCCTGCTGGGTTGTTTGGTGCCTTTAAGTTTCTGAGTTCTGTCACTGTTTCACGGGGACACTGGCGCTCTCCATTTCTGCTCTCTCTTCACATACTGTCTATTTGAAACTTAATTTCACTGTCACAGCATCATGACTCCCGAATCTTTTTCCTATTGTTTCTATTTGCTTAAGAATACGTTTTCAGTGTGTTATCTTGTGACGAAACAATGTAGAAATGCTATTTTTTAAAATCCAACCTGACAGTCTATTTTTTTTATGTTGGAATTCAGTCTGTTCACAGGTAACATCGGCATTTCTCCAAGTGGGACTTCTTCCAAGGAGCAGCCACAAGACCTTCAGGTGGCCAGTTACTATTCTCTTACGGATGGGCCAGGAGGCACACATCAGTCATTACTGACCTATTTAAAGGGAGACCTGCAGCTGGTGGCTGCTAGTCTGCTAGACCATGACCACCTTCCTCCTGCAGCAGGTTTGGGCATCAGGACATTCTCAAGACCTTTGACACATACAATACTGGGAAGGTCACTAGGTCCTTGTGAAAAACCCCTCTTGGAGCAGGACTCAGGAGAACTTCTGTCCCTTCAGACGAGGGACACTATAAAAGGGTCTTCTTGATCATGACTACCCAGCCTTCACTGTCAGGACTTCACTGATGCTTTGGTAGCTTTCCTCATGCAGTGCATTTTGGTTTTGATGGAACACTCTCCTGAGACCTCCCTCTCGCTTGGCTCTTGCTCTCACTGAATCTGTGCTTTGACTTAGACTACCCCCTCCCCCCAAATTCCTTCTGGCAGCAAAGCACTCAATGAATGATGTGAGTCTGGGGACGCTGCAGGTCACTGGCAAAGGTTTGTGGGCAAGCACTGCAGGAACTCCAGAGAGAAGAGCCAGGTTTGAACCGCTGGGCATGGCTGTAAAAGGCTGTTCTGAAGAGCTAGCCTTCTGCTGAGGATGCATGGATGGATGTACAGGTATTGGGGTGCGGAGAATGGAAAGGAGCATGCTCAGGAAACCAGAGATCCCAGAGCCTGGTGGAAGGTCAGAACTCGTGAGGATAGACTCCACCTTTGGGAGTTCAACCCAGGGTACTTAGGTCTGCTCACTCTCTCTCCTCACATAAGACCTGCCTCTCGGTCCTGCGGAGAGTTACGATGATGTTCACAAGAGTTCCAGGAGGAAGATGGACCCACTAGGGTCCGGATCACCTATTCTCAAGAGGACATTGTAGAAACTATGACCTCTGTAGACATGGAAGCTCCCCAATGTGACAGGAAAGCTGAAACTCTCCCAGGTGGTCGCCTTCTATGTGTCCTCCTAGAGTACTGACTGCACCCAGGAGGGGCATGCAGACAGCCCAGAGTCTTTACTTTCCTCTCAATCACAAAGCAAACACCTAGGACCTGACTTGAGTTGGGGGACACATTACCTAGGTCAAGCTGGGACACTGGTACCTCTAGGCCCCTTGCTTAGAGAGCCACTGTTCCAGGTAAAAAGAGAACCTTCTAGAGAGACAGACAGAGTTCCCATATTCCTATATTCCTGACTCTGAGTGGAGTGCCTCACATCTGATGTTAGAGGAGTCATGTTTCCAGCCCCCTTGCTTTCCCTGTGGAAGGCAGATTCCATTGGAGAAAACTCAAAGAAGCATGCACCATGCAAGGTCCATTTCAGAGCAGGAAGGAAGGTCAATGAGAGGGAAGGCCTAGGATCCTCTAGAATCCATCCATGCAGAGCTGCCTGTATGGGGAACACCCTGAGTCTGGGTCCTGACCAGAAGCACAGTAAATCAGAGCGGAGAAGGTAGAGAAAACATTGGCTAGTCCCAAAGGATGCTTGTGGCCCCTGGAGATGCCTCTGGTCATAGGAGTGTCCCATAGAGAGGGATAATCCAGACAGTTGACCCTGAGTTCACATTGGATAAGACCACTCCAGCAAACCACACACACACACACACACACACACACACACACACACACACACACACACACACACACACACACTTCCTTCTCTTGAGAAGTGGATTGTCTTGATTTATATACAACTTCCTGACACTGGGAAAAAATTTCCACAGTAATGGAGATTCTCCGGGGATCATGAGCTACATGAAACTTGGATCATTAGGACACCCCAGCCTAGAGATCTTCACTGAGAGCCAACGTGGCTATAGGCTCCTCATAAAGGGCATTGGACCAGGGCACATGCCAGGCTTTCTTTGGGGAGTCAGGCTAAAGGCCACCTGCACTTGCCTTCATGTGTCTTGAGATTGGCAAGAGGATAAGATCACATTCCCAGTGACCATAGACTACATGCTAGTACACGGGATGGGCCTGGCTCCACAGACACAGGAACAAGTTAGACTTGGCTGCCTCTAGTCGCAGGGAAGGGTGTGGGACTAGGGAGCATCTCAAAGCAGCCCTAGTCACTCTGGATGACCTACAACTCCCTTGCCTTACACATTGGGGACTGTTTGGCTGCCAGGGCACAGCAGAAAAGAGCCAGAGTATAGCTGGGCATGGCCCAGTCCCTTTTGACATGGAAAGGCTACAGCAGCAGGATCTTTAGCAGAACATCAGGCAGAGACAGGCAGGCAAGCAGGATCCCTGCCTCTCCTTGCTATGAGGTCACAAAGCTCTGAGAATCAGTGCAGGTAGGCAGCAAATGATGGTTAGTGCCCCACAGGTAGGGAGGGCCCAAGTACCTACCCGGAGGTCCAGGCCATCCTTCCTGGGTCCTGGGAGAGTGTCGGGTTTGGAATAAGGGAAGCCTGTAACAGATACAGCATAGCCTTGTCACGCACTCAGCCTGGCCAGGGGAAGGCATGGGCCTTGACACTTCCAGCAGAGGGACAGGACTAGGTAGGTGACGGTAAACAGAGGCCCCTAAATATAATCTGCCTGCCTTGCTTCTGACTGTTTTTCCTCGGGACACAGAGTGGCATCTGAGCCACCACTCCTATTTGGGAGCCGAGCCCAGCTGGTACCCATGTTCAAGATAAGCCTCAGTACCACATCAGCCACGCTAGCTCCTCTCCCAAACTTGTGACCTCCTAGGCTAGGTAGGACTGTGCCATCCTGTGATGGCCACCACAGGCCACCACCAGCCACATGGGATTAAGGGATCTTTGAGATTGCGGGGGAATTTCAAATTGAAATAGGGATTACCATGGAATGGGCTGGGCAGAGACACTGAGATCTTTGATGCTCTAGCATGGGATCAAATGCCATGGGAGCTGCTGGGCAGCTGGGGGAAGGCTCAGAAGGGCCATGGGCCACATCACTCACCATTCACGCCAAGGGCTGACGTGAGGACCAGGCACAGAGCTGCCTGCCCACCATGCTAGGCCCAGCTTCTGAGCATGCTGGGCTGGGCGTCCCATTTCAGGTTCCTATAGGCACAGGGAGCCTGAAGGGCTTCGACTGGAGACCAGACCTGGAGAGACTCACTGGCCACCAGGTGACCATGAGATGGTCTAACCTCAAGGGCACTATTCTCGGATTTCTTTTAGCAGAGGAACCTGGTTGGATTGTGAAGTCCTAGTGGAAGCACAAAGCAGGAGAGAGCTGGAAGATGGGAGGCCCAGCCAGGCTGCTGGGCCACTCCTTGCTTTTCCTGGCTCTCTGTGGCCTAGGTCAATGCACAGCCAGCTCTTTGCATTTTACAGAGAAAGGGCTTGAGACCTCCTCACTCAAAGCCACGGGGTCCCTCCCTAAAACTTGTACTTCCTAATTTACATGCAAAGTCTCTTCTGGCATCCCAAGGGATCCACTGTAGACACCCAGAGGCCACTGAAGGTGTTAGCCGCAGTGAGTGCTTCTCAAAGAGGAGGCCGGCAGCCATAAAGAACTTGCCCTTTGGCTGGGTTCTCAGCTCCTCCCAGGCCCTATTGCTTCAGAGTCTATGACTCTGCAAGCCTCCCAGGCCTTTTGGATGAACGGGAACAGCAAATGTCTCAACTGTATTTCTGGCCTGCTAGTCAGGGGGCTGCATGCAGCCTCTCCAGGCTCGATGGTCAGTCTCTCACACACAGTGGTCGTCTTATTTCCATAGGCCACACAATGTCCCCCACTCCTTACTAGCCATCCCAGACAGGACTGGTCCATTACAAAAAAAGAAAAGATTCATTTCATTACATGGGAGTGCGTATGGCATGGTCTGTGCTGGTGCCCACAGGCAAGAAGACGGGGCCAGATCTCCTGGAACTGGAGCTATAGGCAGTTGTGGGCTGCCCAGTGTGGGTGCTGGCACCTGAGCTGGCCCTCTACAAGAGAAGCAATGTATTTAACTACCAAATCATCTCTCCGGCCCTGGCCACACTTTTTTCTTTAAGGAAGATGGGGCTGAAGCAGTAAGGAGAACGCAGGTTTGATTCCCAATACCCCATGATGGCTCACAGCTATATGTAACACTCTCTTCCGGCCTCTGTGGGTCCAGCATGCACATGGTGTGCAGACACACAGGCAGGTGAGACACCCAAACACATACCATGATTTTTTAAAAAAGAAAGCATCTTGGGAAGAGAAGGATGGGTGGTGTAGGACTCGACCCATCTCCCATCCCTAAGCTCTTCCCTTTCTGAGGTTTTGAGCACCTGAAGTTACGACGTTCCCTCTGGAAAAGGTCCCTTAACCACTCTTTAAGGGGACAACTTCTCTCAGCTTCCCCTCCTCTGAGGTCCTTGTCCCGCCCTCCCAGAAGCAGATTCTCACTGAACTTGTAGGCAGGCCTTCCTTTCAGCACAGGTAGACATGACACTGCTTCCTGTTCCTGTAGTTCCCACGAGGAGTCGGAAGCCACCAACTATCGCTCCCTGTACACGATGTTGCTTTTCTCACTGCGCACTTTCAAGAAGTTGGGTTTTTTTTGTTGTTGTTGTTGTTGTTATTGTCATTTGTTTTGTCTTTTAAACCTTAGCGTTCAGAAGCTCAGTAGCATGTCTTGATGTGTACCTTTTTGATTGATCAGGGTTCACTCAGTTTCTTGATCTTGTCTGACGGGTGTCTTTTGCTGTGTTTGGGAGAGTTTCAGCCATTGTTCCTTTGGGGGTTTCTGACCCGTTCTTTCTCCCCTTCTGGGAATTCAAAGATAACAGAGACAGGTTTCCAGGTCCCTGGTGCTTGTTTTTCTTCTCTCCATTGTCTAGACTGGAACAAAGATTCCAACATGCTCTGGAGTCAGTCTTTCTGTCCCTGAACCCACACCACGGGTTTTACATTGTTTTACCTTTCAGTTCAATGTCCGCTGATTTCAGCTGATTGTTTTCAGCTGTCAATGTTTTCGGCCGATTCCCTTTTCAAAGTTAATTTGTGTTTCTTTGGTGAGACTTGCTCTCTATTCCGGTTTTGGTACAACTGCTCCCTGGAGTATCTGGATGTTGCATATCTTAGACTCCTCGGATTCTGTCTGGGGTTCGTTTGAGTCTGCTGACTCTCACCCTTATTTGGATGCTCCCATCACAGTTCTGGGTGCTGCAAGTCATTGTTGATTGAATCCTGGATATCCAAATGTTGTAATAAAACATGGGGTCTTATATATATAGTCTTCCATTTTAGCAAGCCACAGTTCTGTTGGGCCCCGTGCTCAGAGCCTGGCATACAGATTGTTCCCCGTGGTCACTGGTTTTTTGGAGCGCGGATTAAGAAGCTACTCGATTCTTCTTGACTCCTTTAGGGTTGCTGGTGCCCCACCCCACCCCACTGCCCGTGTGTTTGTCCCACCAGCTGGGAGGCAGAAAAAGTTAGCGGTACATAAAGACCATCTTCCTGGGCCTCCTCTCTGCTGGCCTCCTGCTCTCTATCCATACTCTGTCCCTATAGGGGTGGCCAGCCTTCTCCCCCTTCCCACTTGTGGTTGTTTACTCTGCTATAGCCCCCTCCTTTTAGTCGTGCTCAGCAGGGAGAGCCAGACAGGTGCATCTATGATGGTCTTGTCCTTGGAGTTGCTGATCTGTTTTAGGGAGGGCCCTGCCATTGTGTGATTTTAAAGGTTCCAGAGTCCTGTGTGAATCAGAGCAGATAATTTTTGTATTTAAAACCCCTTCACACATTCAAAGGTTCAATACCACACACTCAGGGGCTTCTCTGTGCCTTGAACACAAGGGAGCTACGGCCTAGGGAGATCAAGTGACCCAGATGAGATCAAATGGCCCAAGCAGGTCTTCTAGGGACCTGTATGTCTGATTCAGTCAGATGACCTTCAAGAGTGTGGGACCATGAGAGAGAGGTGGACGCGCACAGGAAGAGGCAGGTATAGAAGACAGAAGACCCTGAGTAAAGTTCATAGCTCTGCGCTCATGACCCTAGGTTATATAAAGCCCTTCAGGCACTGGCCAACTCCCAACCTCCTGGGCTAGGTCTAGGCTTTGCATAACTTTGCACCCCTGTGCCAGCTCTCAGGAGCCCATCCATAGCCACTGTGAAACACACTGCTGACTTCTCTTGGAGTTCTGAGCATGTGGTCCTTGGCTCTCTTCTTTTCGCAATGGCTCATAAGAGGTCAGGGTAGCTGCTGGACACTCGGGATGTGTGACTGGGAGAAAAGAGTTCCTGAGGCAGTGGGAGGTGCAAGCTTGTCACAGTATCCCAGGACATTCTTCTGACAACTGACTGACAGGTTCTGGTAGGTCACCAGCCCTTCACTGGAGTCTAGTACGTGACCGCCCGTGCCTGCTCTGTGCAGGGTACTTCCTCTCAGCTCTGAACAGCAGAACCCAATGTCCCTGAGCAGCATGAGCTTCAGGCTGGGAAAGTCAGTGGGACAGGCTTGAGCCTGCAGGTGGCTGCAGGCTCACTGCATTCTGGCCTGTGTGTCTGGGTGTTCCACCTAGATGTCCTCGCGAGACTGCATGCCCAGGCATCCTGGTGAGGATCCAGGAACCTCATCCTACAGGCTCCTGGATCGTTCTCCTTGTTGTAGATGAGGGAATGTCATAGCATCCAGGCTTGTTGGGGACCCAAGGCCACCACAGCAGTGCCTAGTTGGGGCTCTGCTAGCACGACAGACAACGATACAGTGCTCTGTGCCAATCCCTCTCTTGGTTTCCTGGACACATTTGTAGCCTTCAGATCTTTCCTAGAAGCCATGCCTGTTCCCATCTTGTGTCTGGCTAGTCCCTCTCCCGCTATACCACTGTGTCTCCTTCCCTGAGACTCTGCAGAAATCAATCTACAAACGCTCATGTGTACTATGGATTGCCCAGAATATCTCTCAAACACAGATGCTGGCAGCCATTTCCTGTCACCCTCCAGCCGACTTGGTCCCATGGGAAAAAACCTTAAGTCCTCTGGGGCTGCCACAGCACAGGGTAGGGTGGGGGTTGGTAACAGCGACTTGGCCACACAGTTTGCTAGTCCTGCATCTGCCCTGGTTCATTTCTCCCCAAGAATCCTTTACTTCCAGGACCTCAACTTGAGGCCTGCTGGGCACTGGCCTCCATGAGGACTTCTTTTATTTCCATGGCAACCTTCCCAGTATGCTCTAGCTACCAATCTTCACCTGACTGTTCCCCCCTCACTGAAGCTCTACGGGTCAGACCCAGATCTGGTTCCATGCTAGAACAGGGCTGGGACACAGAGGGGTTCAAGGTCTGTGTGCTAGGTGACTGGACTGCTCCTGCCTGTCTGGACCCCAATTTGGTACTGGAAATGCCAAGTAGCTTCCAATTCTGATAGCTTCATGTTCTGTCACCTAGGGCTCTCAGTCACAGCTCTGCCACTGGGCGCTTGCTTGGCTGCCACCCTCAGTACTTCTAGGAGACTGACAGGCCTAGAGGAGCCTGGTCTTCACAACCACAGACAAGGCGACGAGGGAGGGACAATGCTTTCTCACCATGGACTCTCCAGGGGTCAAAGAATGAAGGGCAAAGTGTGGCCCACCTGCCTTCTGTCCTCCCTCCATCCCTCCCTCCTTCCCTCCCTTTTTCCCTCCTTCCTTCCTTCCTTCCTTCCTTCCTTCCTTCCTTCCTTCCTTCCTTCCTTCTATTGGAGAAGAACAGAGCCACAGAAACCTGTCCTGCAGCTGGTTGCTGCCGAGTGGCTCAAGGGAAGGCAATGAGCTAATCAGCAGACACTGGCACATCCACCATTCCAAATTCCACAAGGGTATCATGCTGGAGGACACGGAGGTGACACCAATGTCAACGGCACAGGGCAGTCTGGAGTGAAGTGGCCCCTGAGAGTCTTCTCTTGCTTTTCCTGAATCGTTAAGTCAGGGAGTCTCATTTGTCTCCAAGCCCCAAGCTACCCTGAGGCCACTCCTCGTACCTTCCTCTCAACCTGGTGACGTAAAGCTAGGGTTTACTCCTCTGAAAACTTTGGGGCCTTGCTAAGAACCACTGAGACCCCTGAGTAATGTCTTTTGTGACCCAGGTTCTGAATTATACCACCAGATCTCTGACTACCATGCCTGTGTCTGTGTGTGCACATCTGTACTCACATGTGTAAGTAAGGGTCCCCAAAAGAGAGAATAGGACAAGAAAGATCAGGAATGTAGGGTCCAGAGGACATGTGTCCACAGAGTGCAAGGTAGTGGAGGGGATTCAGGGCATCAAGTCTCACTCTAAGGCCTCTTCTTACAACAAAAGCCAACCCTGTCCCTTTTCCTGCAGACTTGGGCAGCTATCAATGGCTCCCACAGAGCCGGAAAATGCGTCTATAATAAAACATGCACCCATTGCTAGGATTGCAGTAGCTAGCAGAGAACAGATGCCCCGAAGGACTGGGCAGCACACTGGGATGGAGATAAAGGCACAGGTGCAATGCTAGACCCTGGAGGTTCCCTGCTTCGGCGACATGAAGTCAGGACACCAAGAGAAAAGCAGAGGCAGGAGGATGCAGTTATGACTACACATGGAACATGGCAGGTGGAGTAGTCCAAACCCTCAGTAAAGGTCCTACTGTGCAGAACCCTCCTCAGCTATGGTACAGTACAGGTGGCTGGGTTCCTACAGGCCAGGTACACACACATAACAGCTGCTTCCTGTGTGCACCACTCACGTTGGCTTGCTGTGTGGCTGACAGACAAGCCCTTGTCACTGTGGGGATGACCAGTGAAGACACCTGATACAGCCTGCCTCACAGGGACCAGCACATTCAAAAGCACCTGGGATGAACAGCATCATCCTGGCACAGGCAGATGAGAAAGTGCCACAGGAGGTCTAGGGTACACGCTCAGGCCACACAGCATGGCAACAGCAGAAGCAGGACTCCGAGAGGTGACCTCTACAGCTTGGCTTCTTCCCACACCGTGTCCTGCTTCCCTCAGTCCCGAGTCTCAGGCAGTCCATAAGTTCCAGTGGCGATTGCTGGGGGCACAGGCTGAATGCCATGGGGGAGATCTGGGTTGAGGTCATGGGAATGGAACCAGGCACTCCCCTAATAGATCAAGGACCAAACCCTGAAAAATACCATCCTGAAACACCGACATTATATTTCAGTCCCCAGCTAATGCCCGGATGCCAGAATACTACATAAGGCAGTGATGGCTATGGGTAACTATGCTCTGCTCTGTGGAGGAGCCTTCATTGCCCAAACTCAAGTCCCACAAAGCACTTGTGCACTCCCAGCATGAGGCAACCACCCAGGGCAAACAAAGATCCTTGGGACAGAGCACTGAGGGATGATATTGTAGCTAACCCAGCAGACATGCACAGGGGAATCTCCACTTCCTCTCACCGTGCCTTCAGCTAGCTTCCCCAAAAGAACCTACAGCAGACCCAGACCTGTGGGACCACTTGATGTGCCTTCTCACATTGACATTGGCCTTGTGTGCATGCTCTGAGATCCTGAGGGACATCCACTGCTTACAAAGACTTCCCACAGAACAATATTCCAATTTCCAGTTGGTCACAATGTCTGGCTGTCTGTACCTCCACTCGTCCCTCCCTTCCTGTGTGTATTGGTCAAACAGTGCCATGCATGATCGGGAGTGAGGGTTTGAAGAATGGTCGTGCTGTCTATTGCTGGCCAGGCAGAGCACTGTTGTATGCCCAGCGCCTAGTGACCCGAGGGTCAGCATTGCTACTCTGGCTTCTATCCTAAGTCAGTGAGTAGGGAACCCAGATTTCACTCAGAGTCGGCACCACCATGATGGCAACCAGGGTTTCCCTCTGTTTCCTCACACCATAGATCTCCATGAATCCCAGTCACAGCCATGGAAAACCACCTCCTGCCCAGCTTAGACAAGAGGCTGCTTCTGTGTGAGACTGAGCCTGCCTGTAGCCTATGCTGGCACCCACAGCATCTTCAGTGAACAACACGATGGGAATTTACTCCATGCTTGGGGATCATCCCCAAGCCAGACTTCACAACACCCACAAGGCTAGGCATACGTCAGCTTTGTTACCCGTGACATTGGGCCATATCTCCTAGGAATCTCCAAGTGCTTTCTCGGGATGTTACGGGGACCAGGACAGTGCCTTGTACCAGTTTCCAGGTCTGTGCTCGCCTCCTGGCCATGACCACATCCTCCCCCAGGGAAAAGCAGCCCTGGGAGCTGTTCTCTTTGCTGTCTTGCCTGCTCCGTGAGAGCCACCAGGGGGCGCTGTGCGCACATTAGCTAGCTATGTCACTGCCGAGAGCCGGTGGGTGAGGCCAGGGCTCTGATCTTTGGGAGGTTTTGGTTTTGTTTTAATTTTATTTTTGAGACGGAGTCTCACTAGGTAGCTCAGGCCGGCTTCAAACTCACAGCAATCTTTCTGCCAATTTTGTCATCCACACGCTGTCTCTTGCTTTTAGCTTTTTTAGGGGGAGTAAAGCTGAGATTTGGGGGCCCACTCAGTAGGGGCCCCTCGCTGGCAGTCTCCGGGTGCGCTTCAGAAGAGCCACTCACGTGAGTAGAGGCTGTCCCCTGGCATCCTTTGGAGAGGTTCTTGATCAGCCCCACTGCTGAGGGACAGAGACTGACTGTCCAGGTCCGGAGAGTTAGTTCTGGTGTCTGCATCTCCCTTGAGGAGCAGCCAGGTTGTCTTCTGCAGAGGAAATGAAAGTTACGGGAACATTGAGGCAAAATGGTGAAAACGTTTCACCAGAAGCTTCTAGTAGCTCCGGACTTGTAACCCATAAGCCAACTCCACCGTGAGAAGCCAAACGTTTCACACCAGTCTCACCATTAAAGGAGGCTCACTCTGAAAGTTCATGAAGCAGCTGGAGAAATGCTGCCTACAGCCTGCTGCTGTGGTGATGCCTGGTGCCCACATCCTCTCGGGGCACTTTTACAACTGGCCACATCCAAGAGGTATGCCAGTAAGGTCTGTGACATTCTACTCTCTGGCCATTCATTTAAAAACAAAACAGAAACAAACAAAAAGCCCACCTGCCAAGCTGTTCTAGAACATTCATAATGCACTGGGGTTGTTTTCTGTCGACGTTCAGGTCTCCTCACTCCCAGAACTATGACCTGGCTACATGGCAGAGTCAGGACACTGGCAGAGCATGTGCCCATACTGAGCGTAAAAGGAAGCAGGTGGGTGTGGCTCCCACTTTGGTCCTCTTGGGACCAAGGGACCAAGGGCAGAGTGAGAGGAGTGGAGATTCCCCTGGAGTGGCCATCCCACCCCGCACGGCTGTGGTACCCCTTCTTACCTTCCTGCTATCCTGGTCGAAACTGCTGTCCTCCACGTCCAATCGCCTGGCGGCTGGAAGGGAAAATCAGTCTGTAAAGGCAGCTCACCCTGTGTTTGTCCCAGGGGCCCTACTTTACATAATGCTCAAAAGTGGGGAAAAAAAATCAATGAAAAGGACAATGCAATGAATGCCTTTCACCGGCTGGAAGAATGACACACTAGAGCAGAATCCTCAGGGACTTGGGACTCAGGAGGTGGCTGTGCCCTGAGCAAAGCACCACCTCACTTTAATTCTAGCCATGCCTCCAACCTGGAGAAATGGAGCCACATTCTCAGGTGTAGTCATTTGGATTTTGATGGACATACTATTGACCTTTGGAGGGGGACCCTGAAGGGACAGAAGGTCTCGGCCTCAGTGGCCTTGATGACAGACACAGGTGCACGCTTCTTGAGCATCACTGCTCTTTTCCCATCACAAGCTCTTCAAAACGGGGATTTGCCCCATTTCACAGATGGAGAGACTGAGGCTCAGGGCAGTCCCTCACTTTTGAGACCAGCATGAAATGAGGTGAAGGGCTGAGAGTGACATGAATTGGGCTCTCCCTTGCCTGTCCCATTGAGCTACCTGCCCAGCCCTGAGCTATGCCACTGGAGGAGTCCTTGAGAAACATCAAAGAGTGACAGAATGCCCAGAGATGAGCTCACTCAGAACAAAAGTTCATGCCACAGCAGTGTGTTTACCAAGAAGACTCTTGGCAGCATTCTGTCGTCCCACTGGGCTGACCTTGTTCCCAGGAGTAAACAAAGAAACCATGCAAGGCATGCTGGTCTATTTCAGGACCCGGTCAGTGCAGGGAGACCTACCAAGATCTACCCCAAACCCATGCACACAGCAATTTCTGGAAGCCCTAGGATCCTCACCAGCTAGGGCTGAGCTCAGGGAGGAGAGCAGACGGGCTTCTTACCTGCAGCCTGCGGTGGGCTCAGCCCTGCCCGTCTCTTGGAGCGCCCTGCCTCCTGCACCACCAAGGACAAAACTGACACCAGGCCAGAGAGCTTGGACATTGGGGACTGGGCTACAGGACCTTGACAAGATAGGGCCAAAATTGAAGACTGAGTATTTCCATTCTAGACATGCTGACTCTGTGTCTCCCCCAGTGGCTGCTGCATCTCCCAGGACGAGAGTCTGATTTTTTTTTTTTTTTTTAGTTGAAAGTAAACCCTCTGTTCTCTCCACATCCAGAGCCCAGTGAACTACAGGCCTGCTGGGGAGGTCCAATGGGGGTACTCAGAGAGGTGGGCTGTGTGACTCCTGCTGCTCAGGCAATGGCTGTCAAATGTGGCTACTGCACCAGCACGGAGAGGTCACCGGGACAAGCATGCTGGGGCCACTCTAAGCTCTGACAGCTCTGCTCCACCATGTGTGCCAGGGGATTTTTCGGGATCTGAAATCCCACCCTGGTAGCCCAGACCACGGATTTTCAAGATTTCATATAGCTAAGGCTAACACAATAGCATAGCGCCACCCGGGGCTCCAGGATAATTCTCTGCTTGCTGAGGGAATGCTCCATGGAGACTTAACCAGGTCCTCTGCTGACACTATGAACCGCGGCAGGTGTGCAGTTTGCCAGGCCAGAGCCAAATTTACCAGACATTTTGCATTGTTGGTAGGTTGCTTCCGTAACAACTCTGAGCCTAGGTTTCCTGATCTGTGAAATGGAAAACGCCAACCATACCCCTCTAATTCAGGCAGACCAGGCAAGACAGTGCCCGAAGAAATGAAAGGCAGCTTACAGGTCTGCCATGCTAGGAATAGGCAAGGGGTCAACCCTGAAGGTAATTTGCCGGCATCGCTTCCCTCCTTCCTTGATGTGCACACATGTGTGCCTCTGGCTGCTCATCCATTTCATCTACGTACTCTCTTAACATTCTATACACCCACTCATCTGACCTGCTCATCCACCTGTCCACCCAGACACTAACCCAAATCTCCTCACGTGTCTATCCACTAACCATCCACCCATCCACTAAGCCGTCTGTCTATCTATCTATCTATCTATCTATCTATCTATCTATCTATCTATCTATCATCTATCTATCATCCATCTATCCATTCATCATCTATCCATCCATCCATCTATTATCTATCTATCTATCTATCTATCTACCTATCTATCTATCATCCATCTATCCATCCATCATCCATCCATCCATCCATTATCTATCTATCTATCTATCTATCTATCTATCTATCTATCTATCATCCATCTATCCATCCATCATCCATCCATCCATCCATTATCTATCTATCTATCTATCTATCTATCTATCTATCTATCTATCTATCTATCATCTATCATCCATACATCCATCTATCCATCAATCTATTCATCCATCATCTATTTATCTTCTACTAATCATGTATCAACCAATCATCAATTCCTCCATCCATCCATCAACCCATGCACTATCCATCCACCCACCCACTAAACCATCTATCATTTGTCTGTCTACCTACCTACTACCTTCCATTCACTCATGCACCCACTGACTCACCCATCCCTGTATTCACCGTTCTCCAGTTATTCACCCAACCGCCCACCTATGCGTACCTCCCTTTGTCTGCTTCCGTCTATTCCTTTGTCCACTGGGGCACCCACTCATGCACGCAGTTCTTTATCTACCTGTCCCTCGTCATGCTGGGCTTCTGCCGCCTAGCCCTTCAGTATCCATCCTCTCCTTCCCCACTGCACAGTGTGCGCCTGCCCTGTCCTGAGTATAGGAAAGCAAGAAACAGACATGGTCCTTTTCTGTCTCCGCGGACGGACTTTGTTCTCCCTACAAGGTGTATAAATTACAAGGCATAACCTTTGCTCACAGGGCACACATCTACCTCCCCATTGAGCAACTGACAGGAGATGCTCGAGGTCACAGCAGCATCTAATGTGCCTCCAGTGACAAGAATATTGACCTCCAACAGATAAGTGGACTTGGAAAGTAGGTGGACACAGCACAGTGGCTGCATGGGAGTTAAACACCTTCCTTCTGGTGGTGTCCACACTTCCATGGCTCTGGCTTCCAGGTGGCCACCAAGACTCTGTAACAACAGAGTGCTCAGCTCAGGTCTCTACTGGAGCTCTGACGGCCATCGGTGTAGAGTCACCCCTGCCAGATGCTATCTCTCTTAAGGAGTTTCTGAACACATGGAGAGGTGCTCAGGGACTTGAAGTCTCTCCTCAGACCTTAGGGTTCCAGAACAGGTGGGAGTCTTGGTTTTCTACTCAGGCCCAGATGGGTCTCAGAACTAGACCCATGGGCAGGACTTCTCTTGTCTGGCACAAATCAACCTGGACGGTTTAAATTGTTTTGGAATTACAGTGTGTGTGTGTGTGTGTGTGTGTGCGTGTGTGTGTGTGTGTGTGTGTGCGTGTGTGTGTGTGTGTGCATATAATGGGAGCAATTCTATCAATTCTCTACTTCAAGGCAGGAATGTACCTTGGTCATACATGCTGGGGGCAATTCTGCGCTTCCCAGGGCAGGCTATGCTTGGCCATCATTATGTCTCCAGCCTTGAGGTAGAGTCAAACACACAGTGGATGTTTAAAGACTACACTTTAGCTAAATTAGTGAAAGCCCCTGGCATCTCTTGGCATTTGGCTTCCTTCTATGAAGTTGAGTGAATGGCATCTGTTTGCTGACTGTTGCCAGAATTGACAGTGACATCAGAGAAAAGGATATGGAGCCAACATCTCTGCTCACTGGCTTCTCTCCCACCCACTGTCCCTCTTCCAGAGAAGCAGGCCTATCGTGTCTTCAGAAGACAGAGAATCATCTCTTAGCCCCACAGGACTGGGCCTAAAGCCCTCTCTGGAAAGACTGACTTCCTATCAGACATGTCCCATGTCCCTTGAGGACGTCTGCTACACATGCCCCATGGGAGTACCCAGTTTCTAATGCTCTCTGTGGGCACAGAGCCTACCTGACACCTGGCCTTTCACCACACCCTAGAAGACCCCAAACTAGAGTGAGACTCAATCTTCTAGGAAAGAAATCCCTGAGGGGGACAGCAGTAGAAGTGGGTGACCCTTCCCCAAGCTGTATAAAAAGGAGAAGTCAAGCCAAGCACTGTCCTTTGCCACGCCTGGCTTCCTGATTGTGCACGGGATGTGACTAGGTACTTTTAGCTCCTGCCACCTCGATGTCTCTGCTAAGATGGCCACACTCTGAAACTCCAAGCTGGAATAAACCCCTCCTCCCTTCAGTTGATTTTGTCAGGGTGTTGTACCATGGCAACAGGAAAACAAACTAAACAACAGTCTTAAAGCAGATGCCTTCCTTCCTTTGAGAGACGGCGTCCAGGGAATCCCTTCTGTTCAAGCGGCTCTGCCACTTACAGAGTTTGTCTGAAAGCACTGTGAGGCACAAGGCCCGACCCGTTTTCTGAAGGGAACAAACCCGAAGAAGGAAGCATTTCTCCCTGCTAAGTCTCTGGATGAGGGCAGCTGTGTTTCTCCCCATAACTGCCTCCCCAAGGTGACAGACATAGTGGGATGCTGCTTGTGTACGCAGGTGTGTGTGTATGTGCAGGTACTGTGTATGCAGGTGTGTATGTATGTGCAGGTATGTGTGCATGCAGTTGTGTGTGTATGCAAGCACATATGGATGCAGGCATCTGTGGGCTCACAGGTGTGTATATGCATGTATAAGAGAGTGTGCACACAGGTGTGTATGTTCCTGACCTTTCTCACCCCTGCTTGCCCTCCTTCCATCACTTCCTATGTTGCTTCCTCTCTTTCTTTCTTCTTTAACACAACCGGTAAACAACAAGCAAACAGAGCTGGAACTGATAGAGAAATACAGTAAGGTCCCAAAATGTCCAAAACCGAAAGCTGCAGGGGGCAGCAGTGCATTAATGACCGTCCCATGGATTCAAAAGCATCTTGCTCTCCACACCAAGTGTCACTTCCACCCTGTGGGCACAGAGAGGCCTGGCTGTCCTTATGGCTCCCAAAAGCAGAAATGAGACTCAGGCTTCCGAGAAGAATAACAGTGGCAGAACCCAGAAGCATCCACGTCCAGTGACTTTGCAGGAAACGAGAGCAAATCATCAACGGAAAGGCGTGGCCGCTTTCAATATGCTAAATATAGGATCTTAAGCTAATGAAACAGTCTTGTGATTCACCATGGCCCCCAGGGGCTGTTTCAAGCTGGAGTGAGGATTTAAACTAATGCTGCTCACGCCTAGATCAGGCTCTGGAGCTCCTCGGGGAAGGCCTGTGGTCAAGTTGCCTTGATGGAGCAAGCGCTGGGGTGTGGGAGGTCAAGCACACACACAGGTACACAGGCATGCATGCACACAGCATGCATGTATACGCTCCCATCCGAAATTGGGGGTGGGGAGGGCTTGTGAAGAGCAAAGGTCTCAAATGCATGAACTGGAACACAAAGGCCCTGTGTACATCTGTATTTCCCAAGGGTTCTTTTTAACCCTTCTATGCCTGCTAAACCTTTCTAGTCACTCGAGGCTTGCACGACTCGCTGAGTTCCTATCGTGGGTTTATGTTGCTGAATGTCTGGCAGAGGCAATACGCTCTAAGATCTGAATCTTTACAGAATCAACATACAGAATCCTGAGCTTGGATGACTGTTCAAGGCTTCTTCAAGCCAGGGTTGCCTGTAGACAGGCAAGGGTCTTATGCCTAGACTGCAAGGCTAGTGGCTGATAACTGTGAACCTGACCTCCCCTAGGGGTTTTGAACATCAACACTCTGCTTCAGTGTGGCCCTATCAGATGCCGGTGGTCAATTTCAAAAGGTGATTTTCTAACCCTGCCTCTTGCCAAGGCCAACTCCCCTTGGACCATGGATATTAACCACACAGTTAAGAAGCCAAGTGGAGATGAGAGATAGTGGTGGTTAATTAAGGCCCCACAAGGCAAGCTCTATCCTAGGCTCTGGAGAGCACAGAGATCATGGCCCTTCTCAAAGACTGTCCGGCGTGGTGCTCTGTCCTTTGCCTGGGCCTCAGTTTCCCCACCTGTAAGACTAGGGTGCTGCAGTTCTGTTTCTGGTAAAAGGCGTGTTAATCTAACTGCCCCCACCTATCCCTTGGGGATATATATATATATACCCTCTTCTCAGATTCTAAAAACCAGGACTTCAATCCCCTTCCTTCTTTCTGAAAGACGTAGAACTCAGGGCCTCTCGCCACCACTGAGGAACCAAACCCAACACAGAGCTTCGGTAAGCTATCTAGCACTTGTCAGTGTGGGAAGTGGGTGCTTTCCTCTCGCACATCTAAACAAGAGCTGTCCATAGAATCCCCCTTCTCTCCCATCTCTAGTGATGACTTAAGTCTCCACTGTGCACAGCCATTTACAGTTTTGAGCTGTTTCCACATTCACTCTGTGAGTACCTCATACCCAGTCCCGGAGGAATGAGGGTTAAGGGGACAGAAAGGGCAAGGGGAAGGAAATGGAGCAGAGGAGGTAGAGGGCAGAGGGAGAGAGGAGTCTGGTTTGCAGATGAGGAAACTGAGGCTCATGGCACTGCAGGGACCTCCCCAGTCACCAGAAATCGAAACTCCGACTCCTTTAGGGTCCTGCCCCCCACTCAAGCATTCTTCTCCTTGCATATCTGTCCCAGGCAAGTCCACGTGGAGAAGATGTGGGGGGTTAGAGGGATAGGAGGCAGCCTTGCTGCAAACCACCTCCAGCACAATGCAAGGAACCCCATTGGCTGAGGACAAGGCATCCCATTCTATCACAGATAGTCTCAAAAGATGGGGCCCAAAGTCTCCCTAAATTGTGATTGGTTCCAAGTCATTATTTTCCAAAGATCAGGCCTGTGTCAGGGCATGGGTAAAAAGCCCAGTCCCTCATCATCTCAACTGGGCCTCTCATGGTAGCATCCAAATCACCAAATAAAGGTTCTTAATTAGCACATGCACCCTAGCCCCAGCCCCAGCCGCCATGCACTGGCCTCTGCACATGTCTCCTCTCTTGTGAAGAGAGGCCTCCCAGGAGCCTACGGGGGAGTGTGCATCTAATATCTAGACAGCGGGGCCTCCCGGAGCCTCGGATCAGGACACAGCGAAGGGAGCAGGCATTCAGAAGCAAGAGGGAGCAACAGACATGCAGGCAACGCACGGCAGAAGAGTCCACCAGACCGACCATACCGTGCTGTTTGTAGATAGGGGGTTTCCTATAGATGTTATCTTTTACGCCAGTGTCTGGGAAAGAAGAAGGAAAGAGAAGGAAAGAATGTGAGGGGAGCAGGGAGGCGGCTACGATGCTCTCCACCCAGCGGCTTCTGTCAGTTCCTAGCTCACCCAGCCCGGAATTACCAGAGAGTTTTCAAAACTGCAAGTGGCTGAGGATGAAGCCCCACACCTCCACCAAGCATCCCCCCCCCCATTTAAACACCACTGCAGATCAGAAGGGAACAGGAAGGGAGACGGGCAGGGAAGGCAGCAAGCAAGATCCTTGGGTCACCGGGATGCAGATAACTCAGACTCTTTTCTCCACCTTGGACCCAGGACAAAAACATCTTCTCAGTATTTATGAGACTTGGAGAAAAACCCAGGTGTATGTCGGTTTGTGGGGAATGTGCAAAAAACACACTGCATTAGGAGTTTTGTGTTTTTCATTTGGAGAAAAAAATTTTTCTATTCCAGACTGGTCTTGAACTTGTGACCCTCCTGACGTCGCCCCTATCTCAGTGCTGAGATACCTGGTATGCACCACTACACCCTACTCCGTGGAGTAGCTTTTAAGGAAACTCAGTGTTTGAGGATGCTCTGACATTCGGGTGTGGGCAAGGTGGTGCATGAGAAAGTCACAAACATGCAGGAACCTACCTGGGACGTGGAAGTGTCTCGGAGCCTGCTGATAGGTAGAGGAAGGAGGCCTGCTGTCGGAGTGCACTGAGAGACTCGGAGTGCTACGGCCGCTTTCGCTGCCTCCAGGTGGAAGGGCAGAGACAGCATGTGAGAGGCAGAGAAGCAAAGCGGAAGGTTTCAGGCAAAAAGAGCTCATCTGCAGCGAACCCTCTATCCTGCCTGAAGGAAGTCCATGCTGGAGCCATGGACCCTACGACTTCTGTTCCAATCTGGAGTGTGCCTGGCTCTAAGGGGTGGAGGGGACAAAGGGGCAGTGACTGGAGGGGCCAAGAGTGTGCAGTGGGCAGAGCCTAGGATCCTGAGGTGTGAACACACACTGCAGACTCATGATTCCTGTCTCCCTGATGTAGCTCGTGCAGGAAGGTCCTGCTTGCTCGGAGATTCCACCAATTAACTGTGAGAATAGGACTAAGGTGTGGGGAATGGGTCAAAAGCAGCCCTCACAACCACAGGGGAGGCTCTGCCTATGTGGGGAACTGGGGATCAGCATCCATCCACTTCCACAGTCCTGACACGGCTGCTTTTGGCAAGCAAAACGAGGATGCTCTACTGCCTCCCTCCAACCTCTCTCGGCTAGAGCTGTTCTGTGTTCTGTGAAGGAGGGTGGACGATCGAATCACCCATCCAAGACACCTGGTGACCTGAGTGGATGCCCCGCCTCCCTCCGATGCAGGATGTGATAGACAGAACACGGTGGTACTGGACATGGGATGAGGAGCACAGCTCACAGCAGGACACCCCAAGGCACAACTGCTCCCTTCTCTTAAACTTGCTGAACGCTGTAGTAGCTGATAGGGCTACTGGCAAGGAACAGGCTCTCTAGCTCTAAGAACCTTTGAATGACAAGATCAAGCAGCAGGACCCTAAAGCCAATGGGACAGAAACCCGGCCTGGATGGGCTGGAGACAGCAAGGGACATCACAGACAGGCAGCATGGGCAAAGGGGGCTGGGGGTTGCTGGCTGGCTGGAGAAGGGTCAAACCGGTGGCCACCAAAGGAGACTGATGACTCCTACTTTGGGTATTTTCTCCTGCCTGATCATGGTCACTAATTTCTCCTGTAAACACTGATGGTGCTTAGGAGACTAAAGATTTTGTTCTAGAATGATATAGACCCTTCTGACTTTGGCTACATCAGCTGCTCCTAGCAGTAGCAGGGACCTCACCTCAGGGAGATGGGCAGCACAGGCTCCTTTTACACATGATAGCATGACTCTCTGTGTTGCATAAGTCATGACAGACATAGTTTGAAAAAACAACTGTAGGCACTCCACTCGGGCTGGAAACTGTCCCTACTGGGTATCATCCCTGAGCAGAGCCTCTGTGGCTTAGTCTTTCTTTCTCTATCTTGACATCATGATTGTTTCTGTCATCCTCACCCAGTTGACTGAGGATTCTAAAATGGTCCAACATCCCTGTCCCCTCCAGAGCTTGGCCTATAGTGTGATGTCCCCTGAAATGACAAATGGGATTCCTACCACATGCACTCACTAGAGCAGCTACAGTTTCCCGGACCAGCCACCTTGGTCCCTGTCTGGGACACTGCCACTAAGTCTTCCCCGTCCCCTGTCTGACCTGCAAGGCCCTTCCCAGAGTCCATACTGTCTAGACTTCCCTGAGTTTAGGCTCAGGATCCACCTGGCTGACAAAAGGCTCAGGAGGGCCAGGCCCTTTCTCTTTTTGTGAGCATGCTTGCCTGTCTGATGTCGCTGAGAAAACACCCTGCTGTCCTCAACTCCACAGACCTGCCTGCAGCTTCGCTGCGTGCTTTCATGGTATGCTCACGTCAGCCCCACACAGTTGGTACCATCTTGCCTCCATGTCGACTGGCACACTGACTACTTGGAAACCACCTTTCCTCAATGCCCCAAAATGATAAGGCCCCCAGGCCCCCCATGTCACCCAAGGACAGGCATGGAGGCTCCTTTGTCCAGGCTCATGGCTCTTTTTGAAGGCATCATATCCGGGGTGCTTCTGACACTTCCCAGGGACAGCTGAGCAGCCCCAGCTGTGGTGGGGCCCATGGCTTCTTTTTTTTTTTTTTTCTTTTTTCTTTTTTTCGGGGCTGGGGATTGAACCCAGGACCTTGCGCTTCCTAGGCAAGCGCTCTACCACTGAGCCAAATCCCCAACGGGCCCATGGGTTCTTTACATTTTAAGTTAATATTTTGCTTTGGAATGGTTTTAGATGGTTCCAGAAGGTGCCCTCACTCAGGGCTCACGTCTAAGTTCTGACACGCCTCCAGGACGTGGAACTGTTCTGAGTTCTAATTATAGTTTGAGTTTAACACAATTTTACTTGAGATATTTTCTACCTCAGGACCCATTCAGGACATCACACCACACCCACTGTTACATCCTGGCTTCTCGAAGCTGTGACCAGCATCCCTTGTCACTGAAGATCTTGACAGTTCCTGGCAGGGGCAGGGGGGAGAGCTATAGAATGTCCCTCAACTGGGAGTGTGAGAGACAGAGGTTATGGATTTAGGAGGAAGGCACAGAGGTGGTAGCTCTTCCCTGTCACATCTCCCACAGGGCACTCGCTGCCTTCATGACCTGGAGTCAGACCTGACGCATGCCTTGCCTGGACATGGCACCTCTCGAGGTCTCAGCACACACTTGGCTATGCAGTGGGGGAGTCCTGCTTACCTCTGTGACCCACCATCTCTACAAATTCTGGGGCCTTCTGTGCAGAAGTTGTTCCCCTATGCTCTTATTTAGCATTTGTGGACATTGTGTCATTGATGAACCAGTGACTGACTCATTATCTATTATCTTGTTGCAACTATGGTTTCTATGGCTGCGGTTGGTTGTGGCCTTGAAGATGCTATGGTTGGTCCTGGCCTTGAAGATGCTGT
This sequence comes from Rattus rattus, assembly GCF_011064425.1. Taxonomy (NCBI): domain Eukaryota; kingdom Metazoa; phylum Chordata; class Mammalia; order Rodentia; family Muridae; genus Rattus; species Rattus rattus. The sequence goes on from NC_046164.1 coordinate 69,234,921, forward strand.
GCTTGGCCTTGGCCTTGAACATCTGTGGTTAGCTGTGGCTGAACTTTCCCAAAGTCCCACTAAAGCAAGTCTGGCTCACAACCACATGTCATGGTCCTTTGGGGACCATACCCAAGGCATGTGTAGTTTCTAACTAGAACTTCCTCTGAGCATTGAGCACAGGTCCTGAAGCTGAGGAACCAGGGCTTAGGGACCTGCTTTAGAGCTGGCGAGGGGACCCTTGGCAAGATGAGAATCACCGGCCGGGTATATGCACGCTGGGGCTTTGACCTGAGGCTCTGCCCTGATTCCTCTGACTTTCTTCCTTCTCATGACACTAGTACTGTGGCAGGCCCTCCAGTCAGACCCCAGAAAAGTGACATCAGCAGCATGGAGTCCCCTTGTCAACCCACATCTCCCATCTTTGCAGCCTGTTTCTTATTGAGTCAGAGTCAGGCTTAAACCTTACACCACTTCAACCAAGGTCTGAAATTGACAGTAATGTGCCAATGACTGTCACCAGCCCCTTCCTCACCTGACTTAGGTCTGGGGGTAGAGAGGCCCTAGGCCCTAGGCCCTGAGACTCAGTGGGAGGCTATAATGTCTGAACTGCATGGAAGATGGACAGAGGGGAGAGGGAGAGGCCCTGTCACCAGCTAGCTAGGTCAGGAGAGGGCTGGACCAGGACAGCATGTCTACTTGGGAGCCCTCAACTAGCATCAGACAGTGAGGTGTCTCCACTGTGTCCCAAATACTACAAAGCACCCATGGGAGTAAGAAGGAATTTTCCAGAGATTTGGCAGCTGCTACAGCTGTGGCTGTGTGCTATGGACAGGGTGTCCAGAGACTAGGAGCAAGATGGTCCTCGGGAGACTCTAGGGAAGGACCTGTGTCCGGCTTTGTTCTGAACCTCCAGCAGGTACTCATCTCATGGTTGCTACCTCCTCGAGACATGGTCTGAAGGATGCTGGAGAGCCCAAGGTCACAGTCCGCCATGGAAGTCAGTTGGAGGGCAGAGCTATGGGTTTCTGCCCCTCCCCCATTAAGAACAGGAGCAGCAATAGCCAATGGTCTCAGGCTGACCATGAACCCAGAGGTGTCTGATCCACTACGGCAGGACCTCCCTCACAGGGCCATTGGGCAAAGGAAAGAAAGATATCAGGCTCTGAGACCTGTCTGACTCCTCCAAAGTGATCAGGTTCCCTTCAGGTTTTGGGAGCGAGCACCCCTTACTCTGAGTCTCCCACAGATAAGATGTACATAAATTAAGGCCCCAGAAGCCACTCTGCTGCTCTGGGGATGTAGCATTCGGGGCTGTGCATCGTCACTGAGAACTTAATCACTGCTAGAGACTGAGATGTGTGGAGAGCCCATGAAGAGGCAAGGAAGGCATGGCAGTGCTGAGGGCTCTGCTCAGTGGATCGCTGATCTTAAATGTGCAAATAATGCCCAGGGCCATCTCCTCACCTTACAAGGCCAGCATATGTGACCCTTTCTCTACCTCCATCACCCTACCTGCCTTAACATTGTTTCTTCAAATACTGCTGAATGGAGGTTCGGCCATCCATACGTGAACTTGGGATACACATAATTCAGTTCTTAGTGTGGAATAAATCACTAAGGGCATCCATGTATACAATCTACAGGACATGGATTGTGGCTGGTATGATGCCTTGGAAAGACCCAGGGGTTGGAGCCACTTGAGTTGAGTCCTGACCCAGCCACCAGGGGTCTAAGGCTGTGGACATCACCACCTCTCCACATCTCAGCTCCTGCTCCTGAAGGCTAACACTAACAGTACCCTACCATGGAGGACGGAGGATGGAGGATGGGTACGAGGACTCCCCCACCTCCAGCAACCTAGGTGTTCATTGAGATGCTCCCTCCAGCTGTTCTCTTAGTGACAAATCACCCTGTTTTCCTTCCAGGGACATGGACACACTGACAAGAATAGAGCCAGACACACACAACACAGGAAGTACACAGGCATGAGACACAGGGCTCTGGAAGCCATGCGGAGACATGGGACGAGCACCCCCCGCTGTGCACTGCACGCCTTACCTCGGAAGTAGGGGATGTAATGATGTCTGAACACGGATGTAGGGCTTGGGTGTTGGGACAGGGACAGACAGCTACTGGTACCAACACTCACAGTACCAGCTGCGGGCAACAGAGAGCAGTCAGTAACCCTGGGCTCCTCCACCCCAGAGCCACCAACTCGCCCTAGTCCCCACTTGGCCAGGGACATTGCCCCTCTGCTCTCCTGGGGCACCAGAATAGGATTACCCAGAGGCTGTGGGCCATCTCCTTCAGATGGGGTCAGGAGATGCTGCATCTGAGACATAGGGTGGCAGCCAGAGCTTGGGACACATCTCGGGCCCTGTCCATGGCTCACTTTGGGGTGTCCTTGTGATCAAGGACAGTGGGAGGGCAGCTTCCAGAGGTCAAAGAGTGGTCTGTCACCAGCATTCTCATGGCACTCGACAGTCCAGATACAATGCTTAGCCCTCTGGGCTTGACCCCTGACCAAGCAGTCAGTAGCCAGGCCCTCCTGGTGATGCAAAGTCAGGGGTCAAGTCACAGGGGACCTGGGGGAAGGGCTCAAGAAAGCCACTGCTGTCCACACACCTGCTCGCCCATTCATCCTCTCCTTCACTTAGTTCACTCACTAACACGTCTACATTCACTGACTCAGTCTTTCACTAACTCATGTGCTCATTCTCCCAATTAACTCAATCATCCCCTGACCCATTCATTTACTTACTCATTATCTCTCTGACTAGCCCATTCATTCATTCACTCACTCACTAATTCACTTACTTAATCATCCCCTGACCCATTCATTTTCTTACTCATTAACTCTCTGACTAGTCCGTTCATTCATTCATTCACTCACTCACTCACTAATTCACTCACTTAATCATCCAGTGACTCATTCATTAACTTACTCATTAACTCTCTGACTAACCCCATTCATTCATTCATTCATTCACTCACTCATTTACTCACGTACTAACTCACTCACTTAATCATCCACTGACCACTCATTACTTACTCATTGACTCTCTAACCTCATTCACTCAGTCATTCATTCATTCACTCACTCACTCACTCACTCACTTACTTTCTCATGCACACACTCACTCACCCTCTTTCTTTGCACTCACTGAGCAGGATGGACCAGGAATATTGCAAGGAATCAATGAAAATGACTGCAAACAGCTAAGTTGATTTTTCCACAAAGTTTTCGAAATTAAGAGCTATGGTCCACAGGTGTGAAAATGGGTCATGCACAGCTGGAAGGAAAGAAGCAGCTTGGAAAAATCCCTCCAAAAGGCAGAGCGTCTTGTGCATGGTCCCTGTGGCTTTCACATGCCAGCTCAAAGCTGAGGAACGCAATGCAAACTGGGAGCCGAGTGGGAAGGGTTGGGGTGGGGAATGAGGCAACATGGTAGGAGGCCCTGCACAGGGTTGTCTCCCAGCTGGAAGGGCATAGGGACCTTTGCCAATCTCTTTCACGGGATGCTTGTCTTTACTGCGTGATAGGTACAGCATTAGACATTGTGACTGGCTATCGTGGCCAATGACTCTGACTCCTCAGCTAATCCTCCCAAGCTACCGTGGGCTCACAACTGTAAGACTGTGGCTTGCTCTCCTACCTCATGTGCGATTTCACATCTGACAGCTCTGTGACTGCCCCAGAAGCCCACATTGTTCTGTGTGGGCCTTGGGGCTGTGTGCGTCTCAAGATGTGCACTGTGGGTTTAGACGACAACTCCAGCCCCAGCTGCCTTATGGCTGCCTGCTCCTAGGCTTGAGGTACTGCTTTTGGTATGTCCAAGTGGCCAGACGCTCCATGACCCCACTGGCACCCCCCCACCCTGCCGTTTTTCTCAATGAACAAAGAAGCTACTTTAGGTCAGTAAACTCATTGAGAAATACAACCTCATCAGGGGTCAAGACAAGTGAGGTGGGGGTGAATACCTACCTGGACGACTGTAGTGCTGGGGTGATCGTGAGGTTGGTGTGTAGTGTCCAAGGCTGACCGAGCCAGCAGAGCTGGGGCTGGAGGTCCTGCACTGCTTGTAGGACCGATCATCCTGATCCCCCTGGGTAGGAAGACAGTGAGAAGACCTGGGTCAGGCGCACAGCCTGCCTTCCACCCCCCAACCCCCACTGTATTTGCCCTCTAAAACAGGGTCTTAGAGCATAAACAGAGCACATCTGGACAGCGAGAGGCAGGGCTGAGTTATAGCAAGTCTCTCGTCCTGAGTATGGGCCCATGGGGTACCCATCCTTCCAGTCCATCTGACCCTCCTTGGTGATAGGACTTCTGGGATGTGGTGGAAGGACCATACCTGCATCCTCCCTGCCCTACCCACTCCCCTCCCTCTTAAACCTTCCCAGCACTCTGGACTGCTGGTACAGTTTGAGAACACTGACGTGCTCCTCACGTGTGAGGGAAGCCCTAGGTGCTCTGTGGCACCCTCTGAGGCATGAAGTTGCCCTCTGGGGCTCAGAAGCCAGCCAACGAGACCACAAGCACTGATGACACAGCCCTATCTTAGCAGGAAGAAGAGCGTCTGGGAGCAGCCAGAGCGGGTGGCAGCAGCATGAGATGACATGGCACCATGGTCCCAGAATCAGCCTGCCCATCCCTCTGTGATGTAGCCTGGTGGCCTGGGTCATGCCAGCCCTCCTAACCTCATGTCAACCCCAAGCATCCCACAGCACCAGGGTCCCCACAGTACCCCAAGCATTGTTTCCAAGAAGGACTGAGGAGGTGGTAGAGGGGCCAGGCAGAAGCTCTTGCCACAGATCCTGCTTCTAAAGCTACAAGAAGTGGAATGTATTCCTCAGTCTGAGACATGAGGAGATCCTCGATCTTTGGACCTTCTGTGGGCTGGAGTGGGACACTCCCCAAGGATGAGGAGGGCAGAAAGCAAACAGCCCCAGTTACTTGGTTTCTGGGCCCCAGTTTCTCCATTGTTAAATGGGAAACTCCTAGAAACTACCTCTAGGTGTTGTTCTGGGTAAAGGAATTAGGTATAAAGTGATTACAACAGCGCCCAGCACAGAGAGAGGGCTCAAAAGAGTGCCACAGTCCTATGCCCTTCCCAGCCCTGGATTCTACCACACAGACTAGAGTCTGAGGGGCCACAACCTGCACCACTGATTCTGAGGAAAACAAGGAAGCTTTAGGGTGGTGTTCAAAAGCTTATTTGAAAGCTTAGTTCTTAGAGTGCTCAGCCCCAAGGGCCCAGAGCTTCCTAAATATCTAGTTGGGAGCAAGAAGTGCACCCCAGCTCACCCATGGACGCCATGACCCAGGCCAGGATCTGCTGGGAAATCCCACATCCCCAGTGTCGGTGAAGACTTGTCTGCACACACATGGGGGAACATGCGATGAGATATGATTATAAAAACAGCCAACAGGAAGGCCCCCAGTGAAGTGGCCAGGGCCCTGTGGCCCTCAGGGTGCCATGCTGGTCATCTCTATAACCCTGCAGACGGTAGCACCATGAGCACACAGGGCGCCGGCATAGGCGGTGGTTACCTCAGTCGGCGTTGGTGAGAGCAACTGAGGTGACTGTGGACACAACAGAGCAGCTGTTAGTGCGCTGTGCCAGGGTTGCTTAGGGGTAAGAGGGCTGTTTGGTAACCACAGGCAACAGAGGCGCCTACGTTCATGACCTGCGACTCTAACTGACAAGGGGGTCCAGCACAAGAGGTGGCCCGGTGCTGTTTGAGCCAGCTCCTTCCTCCATTCAGCCCACCGGATCACATCTACACTCTCCACAGAGACCATGAGTTCAAAGAGAAAGCTGTTGGTAGCTCAGGGACCATTCATTCTAGCCACACCCACTGGGCTCGTCACTTTCATTTTCTCTGGAGGGGAAAGTTGGGGTGGGGCACAGCAGAAAGAGCTGGGACCGCAGGCTGGGAGAGAGCCAAGAGACCAAGGCTCAGAAGGGTGGCGCCAGTCTTTATGCGTCCAGCGAATGGCTCCTCCGCTAGAAGCATGGCTCTCCCATCTTGTCCTTGACACCCAGAGAGCGGGGTCCACAGGCAGCTTACCTGGGCCATGTCAGTCCTAGCTGAACCTCATTCGGCCCTGGGCTTTTTAGGTGTGACAGAGAAAAATCACTCCCAGGGGCTGGGCTATGGTATAGGGACAGAAATCAAAAGCAAAAACAAAACCACCACCACCACCACAACAAAAAAACCCGCCTCCATTCCTGAGAATGATCCAGAGGCAGCGAGACAGTAAGGAAGTCATCAGCTACTCTCTATGTGATGTACGTGACAAGGGTCCTAAGGTTTTCTATATTGTGTTGCCACCCACCACACCACCATCCTGGACCACAGGAGGAAGTAGCATTTTAATGGGAATACCCCTTCCCCAGGGCAGCCTGGTACTGACCTCTGCTGAGGCAGGTCTCACAAGCAGTATGACAGAAGGTGCAAGCTTGTGGCAGGGCAGATACGGGAGAGAGTGACACCTAAGTCACATACATACACTCCCATGCTGTCCGCTGCCCTCTGAAGGACAGACCTTTAAGTCAGAACTATCTGTGGGCCACACGGATCTTGATATTTCGAAGGTGTGGTCTCAGATGCTGGAAAGAATCATTGGAGGTTTCCAGATCCTGTGTCTGCAATTCTATGTCACACACTTGAGCGGTAAAATTGTGTACCGTGGATATAGGACAACACTGTCAACAGTCTGTGGGCTTGCATATCAATCCTGATCACTGAAACTTTCCCCACCATAGCTTCCTGAAGTCACTGAAGGAATGCCAATGTCCCATTCAGGGACGACCTTGCTGGCCTCCTAAGGCTGAGTACAGTGGGACTTGAACCCAGCTCTGAGGCCTGAATTCCATGTCCCTGATGATCAGCCAGGGAGTAGCCAGTGCATGGTCTTTAGGAGAGAAAAGCCAGGCTTTGGGTCTCAGAGGGATACAGCCAAGTTGCTTGACCTCTGACCCTCTCCAGTTGCCTGCTGCCTGAAGGCTAGATGCAGGGTGGTAAAGCCCACCCCCAGCTCAGGTACCAGGCAGTAGGCACAAGGTTGGTGCCCTTTTCTCCTCAGGCTGCACGCCAGGAGGGCCACCTGCTGGCCCCTTTGCTCTTCTTGGTCCCTGAGTGGTCCTTGTAGCCTGCAGGCTTGTCTGGGGGCTATAACCTATGCAGGGCCAAGCTGAGCGACTCAACACTGCTATGTAAATACAATCCCCTGAGTCTTGGCCCTCATGCCCACAAGGTCTTGCTGAAGCCACAGAAGGAAGTCAAAGAGGCATGTGTTAGAAATGACCATTTCCCTGCTCCAGTTAAAGATTTGTTCTGAGCTCCACATACAGCCAAAGCCATACTAAAATCTAACAGAAGGAAATGAGACTTAACAGGAACTGTGTTCAGTGGAAACAGGCAGCTTGAATAAAACAGCACCAATAGATGCCCTGGTGGTTTGAATAGGAATGGCCCCCAGAGACTCATGTGTTTGGATGTTTGACCATAGGGAGTGGCACTGTTTGGAGGTATGGCCTTGTTGCAGGGAGTGTGTCACCATGGAGGTGGGCTTAGAGGTCATATGTGCTCAAGCTACACCCAGTGAGGCACACTTCTGCCAGCTAATCAAGATGTAGACCTCTCAGCTCCTTCTCCAGCACTATGTCTGCCTGCATGCCGCCATGCTCCCTGCCATGGACGACGACGGACTAAACCTCTGAAACCGTAAGCCAGACCCAATGAAATGTTTTCCTTTATAAGAGTGGCTGTGGTCGGGGCTGGAGAGATGGCTCAGCCGTTAAGAGCACCGACTGCTCTTCCAGAGGTCCTGAGTTCAAATCCCAGCAACCACATGGTGGCTCACAACCATCTGTAATGGGATCCGATGCTCTCTTCTGGTGTGTATGAAGACAGCTACAGTGTACTTACATATAATAAATGAATAAAATCTTTAAAAAAAAAAAAAGAGTGGCTGTGGTCACGGTGTCTCTTCACAGCAATGAAACTCTAAGACAGATGTCTTCTATTTTCAGAAATACTAGGGAATCGTGAACCATACTGTTTAACCAGCCTAGGGATGGGCTGCTCAAGAAACCCAGGAGATGCTGGCCTAGGAATGTGGGCTCAAGGCCATATGGTCCAGAGAGAGAAGACGGCACACTTCATCATCATAAAACACTCAGAGGCCAGGGAAATGCAGACATTTGCAGAAGTGTATGTCCCTCGCCCAAGCTCTCCTCGCCTCCACTTCTCTCTCAGACGCCGTGAGGGAGTGTGGTTGAGTGGGAGTACCTTCAAGAAGATGGACGTGCCATCTGGGGGCGAAGAAGCAGAGTGTGGGCAATGACTAACTCTGTCCACAAGAGCCAGCCCAGGGGGAAGCATGCAACACATGGTGAAGAGCCGTACCTCGCCATAGCTCTGCCTGTCCCCCACGGCCGAGTGGCTAATGTAGGGCGAATAGGAGATCATGTCGGGGCGGTCGATGTTGTAGATCGCTTTGTTTTTGGGAAGAGCAGCCAAATCCCTGTAGTCCAGGATCTCATCACCAAGCTTTGCCTGAGGAAGGAGAGCAGAGGAGGGGACGCTGATGACACAGGCCAGGCCAGAGCCATTCCACAGCCAGCAGTGAGGATGCCCTGGGTTTGCAAGGCTCCAGCAGGGTATGAGCACACTGAGTCCCCAGGGAAGGTGAGGTAGGGATGCAAAGCCAAGGACCTGACCACAGGATAGCTCTGGAGTCAGACACTGAAGCTATTGGTTGTGCTCGTAATGTATTGATGCAGGGCCTGACAGTGAGACTCAGACTATGACCTAAAACCACACACGGTTACAGGTATATACCATGAACATCTATCACAGATGTACATGCACAGAATCCCCTACTCACATCCATGTACATCCATGCACACACACACACACACACACACACACACACACACACACACACACACGTATGCCTGCACACATCAGAGCACACACAGAGCCTGTTTGTCTAAGGTGATGGGGGGATGCACCAGTAACACCCACACCTGCCGGCTTACAGCACATCCCCATACATATGCACGGCTACTTGCACACCAGGACTGGCTCTTACAAGCTTGCACACATGTGCATGTCACACACACACACACACACACACACACACACACACACACACACACACACGACCCTAACGTGACTCATTCTGCCCACATCATCCCACACACAGCCACATTGGCACATACATTCTTATCCTCTCTCTCCTCGCCTCAGCAGTTTTGAGCAAGTACAGAACAGCAGCAAGATGGTGGCTCGGCATTTGACAGGGTGCTGGGATGTGGCCCACTGGACTCACCGTGAGGTCCACCTAGCTGCTGTAGCTCCTGTTTATTCTGCCCACCCTCCTCAGAAGTGTCCCCTGCACCCATACTCATTCTCTAGCCCCACCTATCCCCTCTGGCTCACCTCGACTCTTTCCAGCCTTCAGCCCAGCTCTGGGCTAATCCCTCCCTACTCAGCTTCAGAAACTCACAGCTGCCTATGACAGGGATGCTCACAGCATTCCCATTTATACAGATGAAGAGTCTAGAGCTCAGAGACGTTGAGCAATTTGCCCAGAGTCACTCACCTGGGAAAGTATGGTAGCTGCCTGACCCTAGACCCTTCCTCTAGTTGATACATAGGCCCCACCCTAGCTACAGCTACCTCATCAAGTGACACTCCTGATGACCCCTCCCGGCTGCTCCCACCTCAGGCCATCCCCATCTTTGTTAATTGTCTGTTCAGAACCTAGCGGGCTCTGCAGAGCCCAGCAGCCCTCACCCATACCCTCCAGGGAGCCTTCCTGACCAATAGGCTCACTAGAGAAATTAATTAAGACTGGAGGTCTAGTGCTTCACAGCTCTAGCTATTCCTTCTGGAGCCCAGGGCAAGCCTCAAAGATCTGAGGTCAGATCCTAAGCCGGGGTTTGCGATCACTACGGACCATCCCATTGGGATTGTCTGGATGAACAGAGCTCAGGAGCTCTTTCCCTGACCAACAGTTTATCTCGGTCTCCTCTGCCCAGTTCCACACTCTCTGCCCCTCAGCTCCTGTAGTTTCCATCCTTCATCTGAGGGCTCGTCACATGCTATTCCCACCCGTGGAGGTCTCTTGGGAGAGCTGACCTTCTGTGGACTGTATGTCCTCTCCAATATCTCAGGGTCAGGGCTAGGGTTGTCCAGGACCCCACTGGCTTTGATACCCTTTCTCATGCTGAGCAATGAGGCATCTGCACAGACGGGGTGGGCACCCAGCCTCTGCCTCCTGTAGTACTGGGCCATCAACTGCTTCATGCACTGTCCGACTGCTATGAGCGTCTCACTTAAATGCTCTGTACAGGGTTCTGCAGGCTGCAGTGGGACACCCCAGAGACTAGCATTTCCTGGATAACTAGGAATGATGTGTCCATGGTGGGGACAACTCACCTGTCCCCCTGGCTATCTTCCCCTAGCTCACTTGGGTAGGAGGTCACCTGGCCCTGGGTGGCCCCCTCTTCCCTCAGGCTCCTGTACAACCTGGGCTCCCAAAACCTAAAAGTTACCTGCTGCAAACAGTGGTTGGAGAATAGCTTGTGGCATTAGTTACTTTCTCTGTGCAAAGATCTTGGATGGTTGCCCTGACAACGGTTTACGCTTTCTAACTGGTGAAGGCTATTTGTGTGTGTGTGTGTGTGTGTGTGTGTGTGTGTGTTTTCCCCTTTTGCATTTTCCTTTACACTCTGTGAAACAGATTAAAAAGATGACCATGGGGGTTGGGGATTTAGCTCAGTGGTAGAGCACTTGCCTAGCAAGCGCAAGGCCCTGGGTTCGGTCCCCAGCTCCGAAAAAAAGAATTAAAAAAAAAAAAAAAGATGGCCATGCAAGATACCACAATGCCTACACTCCACAGTGTATATAGTAATACAGTGTGGGGTGACTGGGCTTTCACTTCATGCCCACGACTGCCACCAGAAAGAGGCGCCAAGGTACCGTTCCCTGTGGCTTCCCATTGCTGAACAATAAGTCATACTTACTGTGAGAAAAGCAACCACAGGTCACCGTCCTGAGCCGCAGCTGCAGAGCTCACTAGAGGGATAATGAGGGAGATCACGTTCCCCTTCCTGCTGGCCACCGCTATTTGTGTAAACAATAGGCAGGGGTTGGAGTGTGGCTCAGTTGGCAGGGGCTTGCCTAGCATGCACGAGGGCCTGGATTCCTTCCCTGGCCTCATATGGCAGCCATAGTGGCACACTCCTGTGAATCCCAGTGCTCAGGAGGTGAAGGCGAGCCATCTCTCAGTCCTTTCTCTGGGCCTAGAGCTCTACAGGGAGCCTCACATGCCAAGCTGTAGGAAGCCCTGGACCACCGGTGGTGTTGGAGTCACCCTAGCTTATGAATAAGACTCCAGAGGCCCACTAAGGGAAACACCTTGCCTAGGGTACACAGCCAGACCCCGGACCTCACGGGCACAGGCTGAGACTCAGCACAAGTGGGCTCAGAGGGCTCTGGAACCCACTCCCTCCACACTGTGGTGACAGCGACCCCAGGAACGATGTTTGCTATTACCGACCGTCAGAATGACCCTCTGCTAACCATCATGGGAGGATGTAGGCTGAAGACAGGTAAGGGGGAACGAATCTCATCACCCTACCGTGCTACCAAAGATCCAAGGCCTGGCTAGGAGAGCCAGGGGTGGGTAGCAGGAGGGACTTGCTCCTGTCACATGCTTCCCTCTGGTACTGAGGCTTCTCAAGTCACTGTGCTGCCCTTCGGCTTGTGCCTCAGGACTCTCAGTGACAAACCTCACCACTCACACATGGTGTAATACCAATGCCCTCCTGTCTCTAACCTGCCCTCTGAGGCAAGTGTTCTAACAACTTCTTAAAACAGACTCAATCTTTCTTATACTTATGTGGATGGTCCCATGCATGTGCGTGCATACACACATGCACACACACACACACACACACACACACACACACACACACACACACACATCTCCAGTGCACTCCTCTTGAGGAGCTGGGCAGGAAACTTCTGTGTTCACAAGCAAGGACCTGCACTGTGCCCTTGGATCACTCTAAGTGTAGGCCAGCCACGCCCTCCGGCACTGCTATGGCCGCATCTATACACAGTGCTCTTCCTCTCATTACCAGCCAGATGGGGAAAAGGTCTGTGTGCCAGGTCACACAGATGTTTGCAGCTTCTGCACTCTCCAGTCTGCAACCATTTCTTTCCCAAGGGAGTGCTAAGTAACCTCTCTCAGCAGACTCTGTAGTCCCCACAGCACTGGCCCCATGGTGACCCCACCGCCACCCCATGTCACTCTCCAGGACCCCCACTTACGTAGATCACACGGCTTGGGGACCCAGATGTGCTGGAGGCAGGCACAGAGACAATGCTCTCTGAGGAAGTCCTGGTTTCCTGAAACAGAGATGTGCAGGTTGACCTGGAGTGGAGTGGTGCCATCCGGAACCTTCTGGAGGTAATCTCCAGGATGCAGGCAGGAATGCCAGTGAGTTCGGCAGGTAGAGTTTTTCCCCTTTTGTGGGCTGAGGGAAGTCTCAGAACAAACACACAGGCTTGGGTGAACAGCTGAAGCCATCACAAACACAACAGGCTATGTGAGGGTGAGGTGTCCACGACCCGATGCTCACTAGAAGCTTGGATTGTCCCAAGGGATGCTGGGGTGAGGTGACCCCATCTCTGGGGATGGAGGCAGGTGGGCATGTCTAGCAACCCTTGATCTCCATGGCACAGGGACCTCTGTTACTCCTCTCCATGGGTGAGCTTCAGTCCTCCAGCCATAACCTCTGCTTCCCTGACCTGACTCTCAATTCCTTCTCAGCTGCTCCTCCTCTCTTACCTAGGCTTGCTCTAGTGATGTGTGATGTCACTCTCTTCATATCCAGCCTCCTCCCGGTCTCGGCTGCTGACAGTGGCCCAGCCTCCTCAGACAGCTGTAGCTCCTCCTTCCTCTCCTGCACGCAGATCTCCTGAACTCCCCACACCTGGCCACCCTACACCCCTCTCCAGTTCTAGTGTCCTGCCCCATGCCTCCCGTTCACCTCATCAAAGAGGTGAATTTCCACCAGTATTGCTGCCTCACAGAAGGCAGGAGTTCTGAACCCTCGACCTTTAGCTTCTTGACCCCCACTGTGCATCTTCAGTGGCCTGCACCACCACCAATCCTGCCTTGTTTTCCTCTTTCTTGCCTCCAGTGTCTGCCATGTTCAGAGCAGTTAACATCTTTTAAGGGCCAAGGTGGGTTCCCCAAATTTCCTATGGAGTAGCCCTACCCTAGGACCTCAGTGTGTGACCCTGAGCCACTGGGTGGGTCTAAGCCAGTCTGCTTAGGGACATCATAAAAAGACACACACACACACACACACACACACACTCACACACACTCACACACACACACACACACACACAAAAACACACACACACACAAAAACACACACACACACACTCACACACGCACACACACACACACACACACACACACACACACACACATACACACACACAGACACACACACACACACACACACACACACACACACACACACACACACACACACACACACACACACACACACACACACACACACACACACACACACACACACACACACACACACACAACAAAAACACACACACACAAAAACACACACACACAACACACACACACAAAAACACACACACACACACACAAACACACACACAAAAACACACAAAAAAAACACATATCTTCTCTCTCTCTCTCTCTCTCTCTCTCTCTCTCTCTCTCTCTCTCTCTCTCTCTCTCTCTCTCTCACACACACACACACACACACACACACACGTGTGAGAAAACAGGAAGACGCTGCTGCCAAACCCAAGCAGAGAGACTTCAGGAGGAGCCGGTCTGCCATCGCCTGGGGCCTTGACTCCTGCCACAGAGAAGCAGGAAAGGGTTGAAGCCTGGAAGAACCAAGCCCAACTGGAGGAGGCCTCCCCTCCTGAGTTCCTCCTACACAGCATGACACCAGCAGCAACAGGCAGACACCAGACGTGCCACACAGGGCAGGAGGAGGCACAAACCTGTAAGGCACAGGGCAGGGTGCCCGGGCAGGGCTGACTGCAAACAGAGCTGTGCATCTAGAAGGGAGAGAGGACGGACGGCGTGAAGCTTGCTCTTGAGATCACTGCTATCCCTTCTGTAGGTCCTGGGCTCTGAATCCCTCAGCACCAAGCCATGCCTTTCCTGCAGCCTTCAGACCCTCAGCTTAGGGTTGCACTGACAGGGGGCCTGCCTGACCCCTGGGACCACTGGTTTCTGGGGCTGACAGGGATAGGATCACCTCATAGCATTTGCTGATACAGAGAAGGTGGTTCCCTCATGCCTGTAATTGGTACCTGTAAGTCAGAGCCTGCACTACAGTGAGAGGTGAAGTGACTACTATACTCTACCGACCCTAGGTGACACCTGCCTGGAGTTTCTGCTTTGAAAATGTCCCTTCATTGTAAAGTGGCCAAATAACCAGATAGGGGCCTGCCGTTCCTGTGCTGCCCTGCAGACCTGTGTGGTATTCAGAACAAAGTCTCTCGCTGGTCATGCCAGCCCCACAGAGTGGGCAGAGATGATCACTTAGCTCTCAGTGGGCCATGGGCTCCAGCCACCCTGAGGTGATGTGAGCCCTCCTGTACCCGGTGCCTAGCTATGTGGGTTAGGACAGAAGACAAAACCTAATTCACTGTCAGAGCTGAGGTGACTCTCTCCAGGGGGCACTATCCTGACTCTGCCCCTGCCACCCCTGACCTGAAGTCTGTCCTACAAAGACCCACAGTGAACCTCAGCACGTTACTCCCCAGAGCCATGTGGCACTGCCTTGCTTCCAGCCACAGAGATAAGAATGGGACCTGGAACTCGCAGGGACACCATGGGCCTCCTTCAGCATTTAGTTCTGATACAAAATCTCTGAAAACATAGGGTGAATGGGTGCTGTGCTAAAGATGCCATGATGCCTGTGGGGCTTGGTAGGCATGTCCTAATGTCTCCTAATGTCCACTGGACATACTCCAGATGGCCAGGACCCTGCATCCTGTGGTTCTTGCTCACAACAGACTCCCTGCCTGCGTGGAGGAGAGAGTGGCTTTCCAGACAGCAAGAAAGGCCCATACCCTGCATAGATTGACCAATGAAGAGCCGGGGTCTTGCTGGATGGAGAATGAGTCCCCTGAATATCCTGCAGATGTCCAAGGGCCCACATCAAGAGACACTTGTTAGGGTGACTACTAAATCCAGGACAGGCAATACATTTCTAATCAATGGGAAGAAAGGAGGTGTGGCCACCACACACTGACAGGTTTCAAGGGTCAATAACACAGATGCCACCTCCAGGTGCCCTGTTCCTCAGGGACAGGAGTCTTTCCCTGTCTTCAGCCAACCAGGCCTGCCTGACCACACTTACTCAGAAGCTGCTCACATGGAGAGCAACAGAGGGCAAGAGTCTGCCCCACCCCCACCCCCACCCAGGCCAGGAGCAGCCAGCCCTGGAGAGCCTGGGCTCAACACCAAGAAGCCAGCTGGTCTCAGGCTGCCCAGCCTCTGCCCCAAATGTTGGCTGAAGGAGACGACCTTCACTTCTAACCACTCATTTCAGTAGCTGTACAGACTAGACAGCCCCTGAAGCAGAGCCCTCCTGACAGGCCTAGGCAAACAAGGCTGCCTTCTTCTTGACCTGGCAGCACCCACTCCTCAGGGCGTTCCATCTGGCCAGGGACCGGAGAAAGTGAGGAAGGCAATTGTTCCTTGCAGCTGGTATGGGGCATGGGCCACCCGCCCTGTCCCTGAGCCTGGCTGGGGGAAGGGAAGTGAGCGGAGTATCAGCGCTTTCCTAGCTCTGTTCAATCATAGGTCAGGATGCTTCCCTGTGCATGTGTGAGTGTGTCTGTGGCCTCTGGCCATGCTGGGCTCCCTCCTTCCTCCGAAGTGTTGGGCTGCACAGGGGACCCTACAGACAAGATGGAGTCAGACTCTATGCTCACATCGTCATTGGTCATGACTGAGGGCAGGGATGCCCTGAGTGGCAGATGCAGTTTGCAGAGAGAATCTGGGGAAAACAGAGCAGACAGTGTGGTATTGCTCACTGGCCTCCTACCTGGAAATTCATAGCAAAGGCTTAATAGGATGATAGGGTGGTGAGGCAGAGTCACTGGGCTGGGGGTGGGTGGGTGGGGGTGGTATATAAACTCCTCACAGCCAAAGGCAGAACTGAGGAGAGGATTCTGGAGAGCGCCCTGCTGGTCTCTGGGCTCCTCCCTGCTGCCTGCCTTCCCTATCCTGCTTCTGCTACAGTCAGACTCCTCCTCCTCCTCTCCCTCCTCCTCCTCTCCCTCCTCCTCCTCCTCCTCCTCCTCCTCCTCCTCCTCCTCCTCCTCCTCCCTCCTCCTCCTCTTCCTCCTCCCTCCTCCTCCTCTCCCTCCTCCTCCTCTCTCCTCCTCCTCCTCCTCCTCTCCCTCCTCCTCCTCCTCCTCCTCTCCTCCTCCTCTCCCTCCTCCTCCTCCTCCCCCCCCCTCCTCTTCCTCCTCCTCCTCCTCCTCCTCCTCCTCCTCCTCCTCCCTCTCCTTCCTCCTTCTCCTCCTCCCCCTCCTCCTCTTCCTCTCCCTCCTCCTCCTCTCCCTCTCCCTCCTCCTCCCTCTCCCTCCTCCTCCTCTTCCTCTCCCTCCCTCCTCTTCCTCTCCCTCCTCCCTCTTCCCTCTCCCTCCTCCTCCCTCCCTCCCCTCCCTCCCTCCCTCCCTCCTCCCCTCTCCCTCCTCCTCCCCTCCCCCCCCCCACCTGCCTTCTTCCTCCTATTCCCCCCTTCTCCCCCCTCTTCTTTCCCCTCTCCCATCCCCTCCCCCCCCCTCCCCTCCCTTCCCCTCCCCCTCCCCCTCCCCCCCCTCCTCCTCCTCTTCTTTTTCCTACTCTTCCCCCTCCCCTCCCCCTCCTCCTCCCCCTCCTTTTTCCTCCTCTTCCTCCTCCCCTCTCTCTCCCCTCTCCCTCCCTCCTCCTCCCCCTCCCTCCTCCTCTGCTTTCTCCTCTCTCCTTCCCTTCCTCTCCCTCCTCCTCTTCCTCTTCCTCCTCCTTTCCTCCTCATCTTCTTCTTCCTCCTCTTCCTCTTCTTCTTCCTCCTCTTCTAACTTCTCTTCCTATTCCTTCTCCTCCCCTTCCTCTTCCTCCTCTTCCTCCTCCCTCTCGTTCCCTCTCCTCTCCATCCTCCTTCTCTCTTCTCACTCTCCCTCCTCCTTCTGTTTCTCTTTGTCTTTCTCCCACTCCTCTTCCCCCCCCCCACTTCTGCTCTGTAATGTAACTACCCAAGAAGGAAGGTGCCATCTTGGAAATCTCCTGAGCTCTGATCCCAGGGCCTGGGTTTGATGTCTGTACAGACTCTAGCACACCCTCCTTGGAACACTGTGCTTCCTTTCCATCCAGAGTGGCTATTGTCTCTTCACTCTTGGCCATAACCCTGCTGCCTGGCACACAGCAGGGCATCTGTGGGGTTCAGGACCTTACCCTTTCTAGAAGCTGAACTTTGCTCTTAGCTCCTAGGAGGTCACATTAATCTCACCTCAGCAGCAGCTGTGTTCATGGAGGGCTGTCCACAAGGGATCATCTCATGGTATGGGTGGCCATATTAGGAAGACCAACCTGTGCCCTCAGGCCACAGGTGAACAGTAGGCATGTGGGCTTTGTCAGAGCAACAGTGGAATCTCAAGCACAGAGCTTGCCTGATTGATTGGCAGTGCTCTGTGTGCCCTGTCCTGCATATGTGCAGGAGGGTGACGTCTATCTCCACAGGGAGAAGAGAGTGAAATCTTTGCACTGGGACTTGCTGGGTATTCTGATCATCCTGCCCTCAACTTACCCTATGCCAGGCAAGCCAGCCATCAATGAGGGTACGGGAACTGTCAAGCCAAGGTGCAGTTTGGACCTGCAAAATTTCTGATGGCCATAGGAACTATCTGGGGTCCCTTAAACAGTCAAGGTCATCTGTGTTCACTGAGTGGACAAGGAGATTGACTGGGTCGGGCCATCTGGTCTTTTTGGGGGTTCCATTAGACCTGCATGATGGCTCACTGACCTCCCTGCTCCCTCAGCTGTAGCCCTCCATCCCCTGAGCCTGGCTATCCTATGACGCCTCCAAGGCCAGTCTGAGAGGCATGAGTAGGTTGGCCTGTGTCTCTCCCTCTAACCTGCATGTGGAGAAGGACACACAGGGAAGCCACAAGTCTCACCAACCTTGCTCTTGTCTTCAGTCCTGGCTGCTTGCCGACATGCTGGATGCCAGATGGAGGAACCTGTAGACAGATTCCCAAGAGAAGGTGATCAAAGCGTAGATCTGGATAAGGGATCCATGCCTGAATATCTGCTCAATGCCCTTTGAACAGGTTCAATGCCTCCCCTCTGTGACACTGAGATCATAGTACCTGGTTGGAGCAGTTTGGTTCATGTGATGCAAGGACAGGAGAGAAAGGGGAGATCGTCCCAATGTGGGCCAGTCACTCCTAAGGCTGGCCACAGGGATTCCAGGGAGCCTAGGCATGCACACAGCTCAGCCTAAGATGGCCAGAGGGGTGTTCTTAGAGGTAGAATCAGATGCAGAGGTGGGGATGAAGAGGTTCTCATGACCAGGACACCATGAGTATCACAGCACCCACATGTGCCAGAGCTCTGATCACAGCATCAGCAACAAGTCAGACACCACCTTCACAGAGGGCAGGTATGAGTGGCCAAACACAGGGCCTCAGGGTGGCCAGGAATGGTGGGGTTCCACACAAGGCCCCGGCCATAGGCTTCAGCTCCCCAGAGCTCTCCACTAGCCTGGTCAAACCCTCACTGCAGTATGAGAAACCCATGCCTGAGAGGGCAGCCTGGACCCAATGCCGCAGAAAGCCCTGGCAGGTTCCACTGCAATGATTGGACCAGCCCAGACTGGTGAAGGGAGTCTTTGTTTTCTGAGATGACGGTACCTCCATGTGAGCACGTGTCCCGAAGCCACTGTCCGTGCTTGGCATTGGTCATCCCTCTGTCTAAGGGCTCCATTGACTGTTACAGTGGAGCCTCTGCAGAGGGCCTCTACTGGGTAGCCACAGTGGCTGGCCTGATTCTCAGGATCTCGCCTTGGGGACAACAGGCGACAGTGGGGACGAGCCTGTCACATCTGACATCATCCCAGGGCTTGCCTCAGAAAAGGGAAGCCTGTCTGACACAGCTCGGAATGCCTCTCTGTCGATACTCACACTGGTCTGTAGGCAGCATGCAACAGATGCAGCTGCTATCGGATCCGTACCCTGCCTACCCCTGCTCAGCTGCCCCTGTGACCCCAGGTGAAAGAATCAGAGGCCAGAGAGATGGAATATCAACACAAGGCCATCCTTACTTAGCCCATGGATCATACCCACCCTAGTGCTAGTCCCCATTCATACCAGTGTCCCCTGGTCACCTCTGCTGGGATGAAGCAAAGCCTCTCAATCCACCTGCTTCTATATCTCCTGCTAGCCCTGGGTAGTGATTGAGAGGTGAACTCTCTCCTCCTGCTGCACCCTCAGCTTAGATGCAGGCCCCTGATGGGTTCCCTGCCTTCCTATTTATCCATTCATCCAAGCCAAGTCCTGCCCACACCTCCTCCAAGCAGCACTCTGAGCTTTTGCTGCTGGTGCATCTGGGTCCCTTGGCCTCACACCAGCCCCCTCTGACTGCTGCTCTGGAAGGTGGGCTGGCCTGTCTGCCCTATCTGTTCCCAGCACTCAGTAGGAAGTGAGACACAAACTCCGTGTGCCTTAAACTCCACTCTAGACAAGGCTGTGACCTCTGTCTAGTCCTTGACCTCTGCTCCCACTTAGCCCGGGTTTAGCTAAATTAATGCAAGTCATTGAGAATCTTTCCCTCCAGACCCCTGGCCACCTTTACTGGTGGGTGACATTCCTTGTTCATCTCTGGTGACAGCCTTGTCCTGATTTCTATAAGGATTCCCACCCTAGATGCAGGTGTTGGTTAGTTGTCCTTGTCAACTTGACACAACCTAGAATCATGGAGAATAGTTTCACCTGAGGAACTGTCTAGATCAGGTTGGTCTTTAATCTTAATTCATGTAAGATGACTAAGCCCCTCATGGGGGGCGTCATTCCCAGGCTTTGGGTCCTGGACTGTATAAGAGCAGAGATGGCTAGCTGAGCACCAAGCAAGCAGGCAGCATGTGTGCGACTCATTTCTCTCTGATCTTGACTGTGGGCATGACTGGCTGCTTTAAGTTTCTGCCTCGACTTCCCCACAATGATGGGCCACCCTGAAGTCATGAACTATAAACCCTTTCCACCTCTATGGTTAAGATATTTTTATCACAACAACGGACATGAAACTAAAATAACATAGTTTCCCCCTTGAGATCAAGCAGTTCAGAGCATGCTACCCCAGCATGTGACCAGCAGTGGCATGTGACATCCATGACTTCTGTGGCAGAAGGATCACTTTGAGCTGGTAACCTGGGACATGAACAGTCGAGAATACAACAGAAAGGAGACTGCTGCAGAGGAGAAGTCCAGATCTGTATAGAGGTCTCTGGGTGTGAGGACACACCTCACCTGGCAGATGGGGAGTCAGCAGGGGTCCCATCACTGGGGAGGTGCGATTAGGTCTCCTTCCTCTATTTGACATCTTCCTGACTTTCTTTTCTCTTGGCTAAGAATGTGTTATCTCAGCCAGAAACCAAAGCTCCCTCTGAGATCCACCCTAGAGACTTACTGTCACCCTGGATCTCTTGCACATACACAAGGGACACTCATTCTTTTGCTTCTGCCTGCCCTTTACTCTTTGCCTACCTTCCCTTGCAGGGGTCACCAAGGGTGAAGCAAAAACTGTATTTTCTCCCCTACAAGGGTCACTGCCTCCCTTACACTGCTTTCTGCCAGTAGGAAAGAATTGAGGGAACACTGGGTGCTCCGATCGGAGTTTAATAGCAATCACAAGTCTGAAAGGGCTCATCTCATCTGGGAGGAGATCCCAGGCTGTGCAGCCTAGCTTGGTCTCCTGTCCAGGGGCCCCAAGGACCCCTCTCCTGTTCTACACTGTAATGTCCAATGAAGACAGTTGTCGAGGGTATGACTTTCAACCAAGCTTGCACCATATCGCTACCGAACTTCACCCAAATGACGTCATTCCCAGTAGAGTTTTGAGATGAAGCCATGTTGCTCCTTTGACTTCCCAAGAGACAGAACTAGGAGGGGATAGCCATAACCTCCCAGTCAGGCCTGCTAGGCTGGCACACTCCTAAGCAGCCTGTATGACTGGTGCTAATCCACCAGCCAGCTTCAGTTGGCTGCTCTGTCTCCCATACTGCCTTGGGGCGGGGAAGTGACCTGGCAATGGCATCACCTCTCTGCCACCCCTGCCATCTGCAGCCTCATTAGGTCTACACCATCACGCCCTCTGCTCGACTGCGGGACGCTTGATCTATTGTAGGGAATGAAACATCGTGTGGCTCTAGAATGAGAGAGACTGCCGTGAAGGTGGCCAAGCTGTGTCACTGTTATTTTCCATCTTGACACTACTATCTAGTGATTTATTTTTATTTTAATGGAGCATGTCCCATGGTGCACACATAAAGGTCAGAGGGCAGCTCCATAGAGTCGGCTCTCTCCTTCCACCTTTTCTTGGGTTTCATGGATGGAACTCAGGTCAAAAGGTTTGTGCAGCAGGAGGGTCTCTAACTGGGGACCTACCTCACTGGCCCTGTCAATATGATTTTTAAAGGTGAGTGCGTGGCTTGCCCATGAATGCATTAGAGGGCTCCTGTCTGCCAATTTCCCTCTGCTTTCAATGTTATGAAAGCTGCTTCTCCGCACACTTCAGGAAGGAAGTCTGGTCTTGCTGCAGTGTGACAGGGGCATCACAAGCCAAGGCTCAGGGGTGGCGTGACTAAAAGTCTGTGAGTCCAGGAGCAGGGATGAGGCCTGAAGGGCCATGGCGGGACCTCGTGGCCTGCTCTTCAGCAGTCTGATCTCACTCACTCAGGCTTACTCACGCCCTCAATGGTGACACAGCTGAGTAGAGACCACAGAATGCGTGCGTGCGTGACAGTGCCAGCTCCTAGCAGCACCATGACCAGTTTCACCCCCAGCACAGTGCATGTCAGGAATATCCGAGCGTTTACCTTGCAGGTACATCTCCTCGCCCTCTGAGAACATCTGGCCGCACCTGACGCATAGCGCACATGAAGGGTGGTAGTGCTTCTCTCCAGCCTGGGGAAAGCACAAAGCACGTGAGTGTTGCCACTGCAGCGGGCACCCAGCAGGATGAAGTGTACAGGGTAGGCATCTGACTATGCACACATCTGGGGAGCACATCAAAGGTCCAGCAGCCACCGGGATTACAGATCTGCACAGGCTAGACAGGGGACGCCAAGGCCTCTGAGGGGTCAGAGCCTGGGAGACCTGGTGTCACCCACCCACCTTATCCTTGACCTCTGGAGACCAACTGGACAGCCAATGGTTCCCAGATGTGACTGTGGACAGGTTAGTATCAAAGGGGGGCCTGGTCCCTTCACCTCTGCATGTCCTGGAGGACAAGGGATAGCAGCAAGGACTGGAGACTAGGAGGAGGTAACCTTGTTTCTCTGGTGATGGGAGGACAGTTCTGGGGTTTTGGCTTTGTTTTGTTTTGATCTCTGCATCCCTCACTTTGCTTGACCGACACTTCCTAGCTTAGTGGTTCTTAAGAACCATTAAATCAGATTACAATTTTTAATCCTGAAACAATAAATAGATTACACTAATTGCAACTTCTTGCCTCTGGCTTACTTGTTCACGGCGCCAAGGGGAAAAAAAAAGTTCTAAAATGTTATTTCCACTGTTCTCAAGAGTGAGCACTGTTCCCAGGGTGCGGCAGGTGGGCCTGTTACTAAGTGTGAGAAATGAAGCCCTCACCTCACAGCATCCTAAAATGGGAAGAGGCCCCACGCCTGCTCCGGAACTTGAATCTTAATTGACACCTTCCTGAATAGAGGGGTCTTAAAAAACACCTTACCTCACTCCCTTCCCTGGAAAAAAGTAGGCCAAGGCCTCTGCCTCTGGGAGAGGAGGATCTAAAATGTGTTCCTCTCCTGTGTAGGCCTTGACAGCTCCCCCTACCCCCAGCTATCAGCTCAACCCACGCCCATGCTTATGTCTCAGACAAAGGGATCCTCAAGGCACAGAGGACCACCCATGGCAGCTGACCCCAGTCCCAGCCCTGGTTCTTACTAACCCTGCTACCTGGGAATCCTCTGGGCCTCCCAGCCTCACCAAATAGCCTTGTTTTCTCCCAAAGCTACCTCCTTCATAGGAGTCCTCCCAATGCCTCCTAATCCTATCCCTTCTGATCCATTCCTCGCTGCTTAGCAATTGTCCTGGCTTCTTCCTCCCAGAACACACTGAGATTTGCTGACAGGACCCTTCCAGGGCTGAAAGGTTTCATGGACATTGGTCATCTCCAATGCCAGTCTGAATAACAGGGTAAGGGGCTGGGTCATTTGGTGACTGCAGTAGACAGCCTTGTGAGTGGGCAGGAGGCACTGGGTTTTGGGTTCTGAGCAAAGGTCAAACACTGCTATGTATTCTTTGAAAAGTCACAACTCCCCATACCTCTTCCCAGCAGGTCTCTGACAGCCCCAGGGTTAACAAGCCCTGTGTGTCCAGCTGTGCCAATGTATGAATTGAAAGGGACAGAGAACACTGGTGGGAACAGTTTCTGAAACACTAGACTTAGGGCTGGAGAGCTTGCTGATCTTCCAGAGGACCTGAGTTCGGGTCTCAACACCCAAGTCAGGCAGCTCACAGTTGTCTGTAACTCCAGCACCAGACTCTCCTGTCCTCTTCAGGCATCCCACACAAGCTGCATTCACAGAGATATAAACACACTGGAGAGAAAGATGGAGAGACAAAAACAGAGAGAGAGAGAGAGAGAGAGAGAGAGAGAGAGAGAGAGAGAGAGAGAGAGAGAGGAGAGAGAGAGAGAGGGAGAGAGGGAGAGACAGAGACAGAGACAGAGACAGAGACAGAGACAGAGACAGACAGAGAGAGACAGAGAGAGAGGCGACAGACTGTATTTCCCTCTTTAACAGTTGCTGTGACTTGCTACACTGTGCACACACTGTTCAGTCCCATACTAGCCCCCTTCGTTCTGTGGCAGTCCTTTATAGAATGCACTGTGGGTATATTATAGCCTTCACTGTCATAAAGGGCATGGAGTCTGGGGAGGTGGCTTGAGCAAGATCATCCTGTGGGCAGACGGTGGAGCTCAGATAGATGCCCAGTGGGCCCCCAAGTGCATCCATTTCAGACTGGGCCTGTGGGCTCCCAACCCTACTGGAAAGTCCTTAGCTCCAGGGTGCAGATCATAACCCCCTCGACCCTCATGCCCTGTACAAAGAACAGAGGGTGCAGACAGTCTGAAAAGAGAGGCCAGCACAGAGGATCCGGACGCTGGTTTATCAGGATCCAGGTGAGAGGGACTGTTAGAGGTGGTGGCTATCCTGCGGTGACAGGGAGATGTCTGCAGAGGCTGGGTGTGTTCTTGGTTCTAGCTTGGGTGGTGGTTACTCGAGTGTGCTGATCTGTGGAAGTCTATCCAGTTACATATAGTGGGGCTTTCTCAGATTCACCACTAGTATAATGACATGGACTTCTACATAATTTAAAGCTTAGGCCTTTTGCTTGGATAATCTCCCCGCTAGCTCATCTAACTTAGCCTGGCTATCTTGCCCACAACCCACCCATACTATATGAGAGCTATATGGCTAGCTCTAAACCTCTCTATTCCTCTGCAGTCCATGTCTGCTTCTTCCCAAGTCTACTCTCTGAATCTCCAGTTTCTGCCTTCTTATCCTGTGTCATTCTCTCTGCCCAGTTGCTTCTGCTTCCTGTCCAGCTATTGGCCTTCAGATCTTTTCGACAACCAATCAGCAGCGAGACATCTTCAGACACAATTCCAGATTGCCTTTAGGCATAGAGCACTGTTTGGCCTTTAAGGATCTGAGCGGATTTACAAATGTAAGTCTGTCATAGGCCACAGAAACGACAATACCAAGATCCTGCCAGCATTTTGCTCTCTGCCAGTTCAGAATTAACAATTGAAAATACAGGGACACAGCTTCACACAATATTAAAGAAAAAGAAAAAGGTTATCCCAACAGGTACACTTGGCCACTCCTCGCCACATGTCTCGCTCAAGTGTTAAGAGTTCCATAAACAGATGGAAGGACCTAATTACCAGATCCAAAACAGCAAAACCATCAAATGAAAACCTGGCAGAAAGCCCACATTTACCTGGACGGAGACTTAGCCTGGACAGCAAAACCATGAGCAACCCACAAACTCTCCCACTCATCAAATGGGCCTGGCAGAAGGCTAGGCAGGCAAGCCAAAGAAGGGGAGGGTGGCTTTGCAAGTCATATACCTAATAAGGGCATGGGATCCAGAATATGTAAAGAACTGCTGTCATTCAATAAGACATGACCCAGGTAAGAGGGGAACAGCACGTTTTTCCTGTAGATGAGACCAGGTCTGACTGAAAGCTCTCGTCTCCCTGCTGTCGGGCCTAAGTCAGGCTTGTGAAGAATCTGAAAAAGTATTGAAATAATCAGCGGGCAGGATTTTAAAACCATCTCTGAATGTCTGAGGAGACGGGAAACACTTAACTGCCACCACCGGGCTGGAGGGAGAGAGAGCTGCGAATGCAAAGCCGTGTGACATTGAGAACAGAGAGAGAGCAAGTCAAAGGCAGCAGAGAGAAGGTTCTCAAAGACTAAGAGATCTGTTAAGTGTGAAGGAAGAGATCTTTCCTTCTGTGACCACAGCCACTGTCACTTCTGTCATTACACTGACCTGGTTGCCGTCACCCTGGCCACCACTGAGGAAAGCCATGGCAAAGAAAAGAGATGTGACTGGGATGGTGACAGACATCGGGGGAAGGAACAGCTTTGCCCAGCACCTCTGAGGACCATGGCTCTGTAGATGAGGTTGCCATTCAGAAATGCCTCACTGTCAGTGGTCACCTCGAGAGGGGCTGCCACACTGGGAAAGTTGAGAGGTGAGCCCTGTTAACACCTGAGATGACCAGGGCTTCATGAGGTCCCACATGGTTCTTCTGGAAACTCTGGCAGTGGCAGTTGTGGGTGGGGCTATGGCAGGAATGGCTATGACAATGGGGGACACGGAGGAAGCTTTGCAGTGGCAGTAGCAGCAACTGCATAGGTGGTGACATCTACAAAGGTCAGAAGTTACAAAAGTCAACCTTCATATTTTGGACCCTCGGAGGGAGGAATTTGGAGGCGGAAGGTCTGGCCTTGTGGTATGGAGGCTCCTAACACTTTGCCACACTGTGAGACCAAGGTGGCTGTGTGGGCCCAGAGGCAGCATTGCTGCTGCAGGGGTGGCAGGTTCTAGCCACTGGGAGAGAACAGAGCCAAGCAGGACAGGAGAGCCAGAGTTGTGACAGGGAAGCCACAGATAACAACAGACTGCAAACTTAGGACAGCACCTGAGACTGTCTGTGTAACAGGTTTTTGGTTTCTGTCTTAGGGAAGTGTAGGCCCTCCAACAAAGTATTGGTTACTTGTTTGTTTGTTTGTTTCTTTTGTTTTGATGTTGTTGTTTTAAGACCAAATAAGAGCGTCATTAAAAAAACAAAAGAAATGGGCTGGAAAGATCTCTCGGCTTAAGAGGGTTTGCTGTGCAACCACAGGAGGCTGAGTTCAGATCCCGTCACCCAGGTAACGAGCTGAGCATGCTCTCATGCGCTCCTGAAACCCTGGCAATACAGGGGGCAGGGACGGAGACAGGAGTGGGGCTAGGGCTTATCAGCTGACAGGTTTGCAGAGAGACTGTTTCAAAGGAGTAAGCTGAGTGTGACAAAGGAAGACGCCTGGCACCTGCCTCATCTCTGAACACAGGTGCACACCCGCACACACCTGCACTCATGTTTATATACGCCAGGGGGTGGGGGTGGGGCAACTTAGACATCTCTCTAAAGAGGGTAAGAAAATGATGGAGCTGAAAAGATGGCCCCTGCTACATGTCACTGTCGTGGGAACTTGCAAACCAGCTCCTGACCTCCGAGGACAAGGTATCTTGTACCCAGCGAAACAAGAACAACCAGGAGCATGGGAAGCCTGTGGAGAATTGTGCCCATTCACCATATAAACTAAAATTCACTCCTTGGTGTCCAAAAAATAGCAAAGCCTCTTACACCCAGTTATCAACACCAAGGCACACACTGGCCAATGGCTCCTAAGCTCATACGTGCACCGTGAAGGACTCAGTGCAGCACGCCCACCCGTAGGATCCTGCACGGCTATGTAACAGAGGAAGCACCCATAGGTGCAACAGTATGGACAGCCTGTGAACACTGAAGTAAAGGAGCCAGCCATATAAGGCCAACTGCGCGACTCCCAGAAACACGCAGAAAAGGCAACGCCGCAGAGGCAGCCGGGACCCGAGGTGTGTGGAGGGTTCCTTTTGAGGGATGGAAAAGCTATGGGAACAGTGAGGAGAGGTTCGAACACTGACGGCAGAAGCTTGAGATGCCTTGGAGTTTGTGTGTGTTTTAGTGTATTCCCCGAGCTTCGCTGCACAGTTGGGCTCCCTCTGCATCTGGAAGAGGTTGGCCCCTGGTGGTGCTCTTGTCACTGTCAGGCACGTGTCAGCAATACATCCAGAGATTTCTATGCATCCATGCCCATGTGTGGGCACAACCACACCCACGGCTTAGATGAGCAAACTGAGGTTCAGGGAAGCCAGAAGACCTACCCAAGGCCTTAGCACTAGTAGGGCAGAGCTAGGCTTTTAGCTAGGTTGACAAGCTCCCAGTCTGGACCAAACACTACTCCCCAGAAGGTGCCACAGCCTTAGAGCATACAGACTGGTTGTGGCTGAGCTCCTGCTGGTTCAGGAACTCACAGCGTGGGTTCCATCCACGCACTCATTGCCCATATGCTCAGTTCCTATACCTGGTGGTACTATAGGGTAATGGACATGGTGAAGGGGAGGTGGTCACAGAGTGCCTACTCTATGTGGGTGTCTTCCCATATGGTCACAGCACATGCCTACCTTACTACAGAGCCCCACACTCAAGTCAGAGCCACAGGCAAGTCATTGCTCCCAGCACCGCCCCTCCCCCACTGACCACAGTCTTAGCTGGGAGAGCCCACTGTCCTCACTCTTGCTGGGGATCACTCATCTCTAAAGCATGGCAGACAACAGCAGAGCCACGTTTCAAAATGGCTCCATGTTCTGAAACAATCCGTCTGTGACAGGAAGATAAAATGGAAGGCCTGTATCCCGGATATCATAGAGAACACAATTTGGCTGTGACGCCTACTGAGGGGGATGAGCCTTCAAGTCACCTGACCCATCCCAGGTCACAGCAAAAGCCAGGGGATGACTCCTGCCTGAGACCTTTAATTGCATTGTGTGACCTGGGCCTTGTGACCTGTCTTGGGGTTCCGTGTCCTCTACTATCAAACAGAGGCTGCAGTAGGACCACAGAACTCTTTGACTCTCTCTCTCTCTCTCCCTCCCTCCCTCCCCCACCCCCAGAGAGAACATAAGAAGCCAGCAAGGCTGACAGAGTCAAAGGTAAGTCTCTCCACTGCTCATGTCATGGTCTACTGTCTCTGTGTCTCCCTCACAGCGAGGCATCTTCCAGGTATCTGCCCAGAGTTTTCCTACAGGAAGACCTAAAGCATCAAGAGCAGGTTGCTTCAGCACTGAACATCTGTGTCACCACCCCTGGATCCCTAGCTGGCTGATGGCCTAGCCTCACGCCTGCTTGGGGCTCAAGATGGCTTAGATCTGAACAGTGTGTTCAGGAGCCCAAGAGGTCTTTGGCACTGTGTGGTTTTAGAAAAACATCTTATGCCTTCCAACAAGCAACTGCCATCTTTAGCAAAACACCAAAGCCGGCGATGGAGATGTGAGTGGTCTATAAGGGCACGGAGCCCCTGCAGCCCCACAAGGCCAAGCCAGCAGGCAGGGCTCTAAGAACAGTCCCAAAGCATCGCTGAAGAAAAGGTCAGTGGTACTAAGGTGCAGTAGAAGCCTCATGTCCTGAGACACTGCCTCTCCTCCTCTGTAGGCTGGAGCAAGGATCCTCTTCTCAGTTGGTCAGCAGAAATCCAGACCTTCCTGACTGAGCCTCCCACACCCAAGGCCAATACCTTCTTCCTCAGACCCAGCTATTAAGTCTGATAAAACAGGTTACCTAGAGACCTGGATTTGCCTCCTGATGACCCTAGCTTCTCCTTTGGTTGCACCATGAAAAGCAGAGCTGGACCTGCAGGTGGCTGCTGGGATCCGGGGTCATTCCTTGGCCACTCTTGAAAGTTTATATGCCTTTATTCTTGTTTATTGTTTTCAGTTTGGGTTTGAATTCATAGTCTTGCCTTTGCGGGACAACTGCTCTCCCACTGAGCTATAGCCCAGCCTTTGGTCTTTAGAGACAATCTCACTTTGCAAGGGCAGGCTAGCCTTGAACTTGTAAGTCTCCTGTCTCCTGTCTCCTTCTGAATACTGGAATTCCAGGTGGGTGCTACCATGCCAGGTTTGCAAACTTCTTGTGAATTTCGAAAAACGAATCCAGATGCCAAAAGTCCTGATTGTCATGGTGCAATGAGGAAATGAAATTCACAAGGCAAGGGAACAAAAAACCTGAGTGGGTGTCAGGCAGCCCAGCGGTACCTGGTAGCAGCAGTAGGACTGGTTCCCCAGGGCTCATCTGAGACCCTGCAGGAACTTCTTGTTCTCAGATAGAGAACCAAGTTAGTGCTTGCCCAGCAAAGCCCTGGAAGTCTGGAGTCCCTTCCCAGGCTGGCTCTGTCCCTGTGCCCATCCCCCTTAACACCCCACTGGCTCCCCACTTCTCAGAATCTGAGACTGACATAAAGGCCCACTGGCTGCTCTTATCTCCACCTCCCCTCTTCATCTGCACCATTAGCTTCACTTAGGATGTCCTCTTGGGAAGCTATGTCATCTACCCACACGTCTGCTCTTAGGGCCGGCCTCCCAGAGATGCATCCATGAGGGTGCATCAGGGGCACCTCAGACAGGTCCATGGTCAAGCACAAGGACTCCCTGGGGACAAAGAGTTCTGTCCAAATACATGCGCTCTCTCTCTCTCTCTCTCTCTCTCTCTCTCTCTCTCTCTCTCTCTCTCTCTCTCTCTGTGTGTGTGTGTGTGTGTGTGTGTCTTTGTGTGTCTATATGTGTTGTCTGTATGCAATATATGCCTACATCTATTTTAGGAATCATATATATTTATTATATGATTAAGTCTGATAAAACAGGTTACCTAGAGAACTGGATTTGCCTCCTGTTAATAAATAAATCATATAATATATGCCTGTATATGTGTGCATGCTG
This sequence comes from Rattus rattus, assembly GCF_011064425.1. Lineage (NCBI taxonomy): Eukaryota > Metazoa > Chordata > Mammalia > Rodentia > Muridae > Rattus > Rattus rattus. Next base: position 69,265,332 of record NC_046164.1, read on the forward strand.
TGTGCCTGTGCCTTTCTGTGTGTCTCTAGGTATTGTATCCACATAAGTTATAAGTTATGGGTTGTTGTCTCTCTCTCTCTCTCTCTGTCTCTCTCTCTCTGTCTCTCTCTCTCTCTCTCTCTCTCTCTCTCTGTGTGTGTGTGTGTGTTTATATAAGTGAAATGCAAAAATGTCATTTCTAAATACCGAATAGGTGTCAGCACTCATTGGAGTGATTTTTGTTTGTTTTGCATAAGCCAGTGTGTCTTTTGAAAACACTTCTGTAAATGGCACACTGGTTTTAGGGGCTTGAGATGCTGTCTTCATTGCAGCTTTCAAATGCTCCCAACTATTTGAAAACAGTTTGTTCTCTGCTGGTAGCAAGGCGCACATGCCTATGAGTGGCGAGGAATGTGCCCATGGGAATACGAAGTGAGAAGTTGAAAGCAACGCCCAGTCGTGACAGGGGATGGTGTTCAGAAACAAATGTCTGTGTGACTCCCTGACCCAGGGCAGAGCAGCCAGGACAGTCTCTTTTCCTGTACAGATCCTTCACAGTGGGGTCCCAGTGGGACCCAGTGAGTCCCATAGGAGTGAATACCAGGAATGGAGAAGGAAAGAAAAAGAGGAATGGAGGAAGGGGAGGAAGTGAGGAAGGAATTAATTAGTGGTCCCAAGGAGCCCTGGGCTTCATGTTACCAAGGCAACAGCCATAGGTATAAAACTGCACTGAACGTGAGCTTCAAACCATGTTGCCATCAGGGTTAAGAGAGTGGGGCCAAGTCACCTACCATGCTTACCCCACCTTTGTAGGACCGGGCTCTTAGCACTGCCAGGGTCACCCCCCCCCCAACACACACACACACACACACACACACCTCTCTCCTATACCCAGTTCCAAAGGACTCCCGAAGGGCATGCTTCATGAATCCTCCCGCAAACTGCAGCTCTCTATAGGTCGACTTCAACCACTTCAGGGCTGTAACCTTGTAACCAGTGTGAGCTCTGCCTCATCACCCACACGGCACCTCTGCTCTCAACTGTCCATCTCTGCCAGTGCTCCTCCTGTGACTGCACAGGTCCCCATGGAGCAGGCTCCTCAGAACTGTGACAGGCATGACGGAGGACAGGAAGAGGGAGTAGTACCCTCTATCATCAGGAACACCCATTTCCCAGGCAGTGCTGCTGGCACTAACAGCTTAAGATGGCACCATGCCTGCCTCTCACAGTCACAGCACAAATGAGGCAGCTGTGGGGGAGCACAGGAAGCTCCTACATGGGCTTCACAGAGAGGACAGCTGGGGGCAAGAAAGACGGCAGGGACCGCCAGCAACCCACCCACCTGGCTCAGCACAGCTCTGCCAGGCTTCCTACCTGCACGAAGTCTGTCCCCAGCCCTTCTCAGCGCAGGAGACCGGACGGCCTGCCTGTGTGACCCTTGCCCTCAGCCAGCCTCCGTACCCTTGTCCTTGTTTCTTTCCTCCAACAAGTCACTCGTTCCTGCAGCTCCCCGAGAGTGCAGCATTACCAGCCGGGCGGGCGTCAGCCTGCCTGGCCCAGCGTCAGGCAGTGCCACTGCAGCGGAGCTCCCTTCTGCAGAGCTGGCTGTCTCCACCCGCAGCAGCTCCCACCTCACACCCGCCAGGAGGCTGCTCAGAGCTGTGCAGAGCCTGCAGAACAACGACTCAGTCGCACCACCTCCACTAACCACCACTGCAGCGACTCGCCCCCAGAGAAGGCAAAACCAAAAGCGTGCAACCCTAGGGGAAGTCCTTCCTCCTCCACTATAGAATGTAGAGGAAAACCAGGACTGTCCAGGTCCTGGCAACTAGAACAGCCCCTTTGCACGGTCCAGATAGAGTGCACCAACAGTGTTTCACAGCGCTTGGCCCAGAGACACACGGTAAGGACGCTCATGCTACAGATGAGGTCATGTGCTTGCCTTACTCTCATCGTGCATGGGGACCCCAATGGCCTCACAAGGACCATCCCTCCCCATGCTTTTTCCTAGGGTAACTCAGAGCAGAGACATGGGGGACCTCACCAACTCTCTCACAGCCCAGCTCTCAGTACTGGATGGGGTCTGCCCACCCAGGCTAGCTTTTCTAGTGAGGGTCTGCCAGCCTCTGCAGTGAAGTGGGCCAGGTTCCCAAACTGTGCTTTTAGTATCAGCAGCAATGGCAGAGACAGATCCAAGATGCGCCCACATGAGCCCACAGACTCAACTCAGTGAGACAAGATTAGGTTGCCATGACACCCAAGGTCTGCTATCTGGCTGAGGTCAGGAGATGTAGGACAGTCGGTGGGAAGCTCTGCTTGAGGATTCCCCACACCTGGCTGAGTTCTAGAATCTTCTTTACTTCAGAGAAAGAGGGAGAGCTGTGTGGTTGACCAGATATACGGGTGCCAAGGCATAAGAGAGAGGCAGGAGCTCCAGGTCCGTAAGGGAAGAAAGACATGGTTTCTTGAGCTTGAGGCCCTGGGTGAGACAGCAGAGTGCAGGCCTCAGTGTGCTATGGGGAGGGGCACAGAGTCAGGGAGGCCAGGGAGGCTGTCTAGGGAGGTGAAACCACACAGATCTTATACTCACAGCCATCCCAGGGGCCTCTGACCAGGCTAATCCTGGCAAATGCTCTTTTTAATAGGTACCATTTAAACTGTTTTAAAAGCTCCTGGGGGCACATGATATTCTGGAGCAGGAGGATCAGGAATTGGAGGTCAGCCTCTACTATACAAGTTCAAGGCCAGCCTTGGGCTACATGAGACCCTGATTTTTAAAAAATTAAAATAAAAAAAAATGAAAACAAAAACCACTAAGGAGGAGCTCGTGTTCAGGGAGACAAAGAAGGCTCCTGGGCAGAGTAAAACTCCAGAGCAGGTGGAAGGAGAAGCAGGGAAAGTGGGGGACGGGGCTGGACCAGGCTTAGGAGGAGTGGGACAGGTTGGCCTTTTGTTCTAATCCAGGATATGCCTGCATGAATACCAGCTGTGCTCCCCACCCAGGACAAGACTCACAGGACCCACAGGAGACCAAAATCACAATCTCTCTACACAACCTCCTCCAATAGCTTGACGATCCCAGTCCAGAAGCAAGCGATGCTTATGAAAAGGAAAGAGATACGCCAGCCCGCCTCAGGGCTGGGGGAAGGCAGAGCCTTACCAGAGCCAGGTCAGCAAAGGCTGGGGTGGGAGAGGGTCATAAGATGCTATCCCAATGGTTCTTAACCTGTGTGTCTCAATCCCATTGGAAAGGGGTCAAATGACCCTTTCACAGGGGTTGAAGCTCAGACATCCTGCATATCAGGTATTCAAATTCACAACAGTAGCAAAATTACAGTTATGAAGTAGCAACAAAAATAATGTTATGGTTGGGGGGATCTCCACACCACGAGCAGCTGTATTAAAGAGGATTGCTTCATTAGGAAGGTTGAGAACCACTGCTCTAACCTAAAAGCAAGCAATTTACAGTGACTGCCACGAACTGTGCAAGCATTTGCAGTTTTGACCCAACATCCATGTTCCTGTGGACCTATCTGAGGGAAGAGCAGGAGCACACACAGAGCCATGGGAGAAAGATGTTCAGTGTAGTCTTATTTACCACAGTAAGCCAGAGCATGCTATGCCTAACAAGAGGACAGGTCTAGTACATCCCAGATCCCATGTGAGGAGGCGTGCGACATGTGTGGACATGCGCTTACAGCGGAGAGTCAAGTGTCCACATGAACTCTATGTGGACAAGAAAAGAGTGTGCGAGGGTTCTGGGCACAGGGGAGAGACAGCTAGAGGGTTCAGCTCTTTCTGAGATTAAACCTCAGAGAGTGCCAGCCCTGGCCACAGGCTTCTCACCTCCAGCACCCGACCAGTGATGTACTTCTCACAGCCATCGCAGCGGATGCCAAACTTGGTGTGATAATCAGCCTCACAGTAGGGCAGCCCGTCCCTGAAATGAGACAGCCAGTCAGGAGGGCACGGGGTCACCCACTTGGCTCCCAACATGCAACAAAACTCACAAGAGAACTGTCCAACAATGGAGGCAGGGTGGCTTCCTCCTACTCCTGGGGTACAATTCCTGGACAGGTAGCACTCATTTGCCACCACATGAGACATATCATATGACAACCGCACACTTCCCAGGTATTTATTCAGAGGAACAGGGGCCAGGCCACCTGCCCACAGGATGATAGAGGAGAGAGGGCGGGCTCCAGAGACTGGGAGAAGAAACAGAAGCAGCCTGGGAAATGAAAGGTGCTAAGTCATAGACCTGGCTCTTCTCCCAGGTCCTTCTGTTCAGGGGCCAGAAAGGGTGCAAAACCCACCCTGAGGACAAGGGTGCAGGGGTGACTTGAAGGCCAGCAGCAAGTGCTATAAAACAGAAGGGCGCAGGGCACCTCTGGCTGTAGTGGAGGATCCTGGGGTGAAGCCTGCCTTCTGCCTGTGTGGCAAGTGTGGCTGTGTACTCAGTGCTGCTGATGGCAGCGGGGAGTCCATGTGGAGGGAGACTGCTCTGGAAGCTGCACTCGGGAAAATGGCTGACTCTGTTCTGTATTAAGTGAACTAGCCATTACCCCAGTATCGTGGAGGGATGGCGCAGACAGGACATCTCCTAATTTACCTATTCTCTCTCCTTAGCACTGCGAGCCTAACACTAGGTGAAGGGCCACAAAGGTAGGGCGAGAGGGCACAGGGAAGGAGGGCTTGGGGAGGCAACAAGGTTGCAAGTGGCCACACTCAAGATAGGAAAGGGTTGCTGGGAGGAGACAAGCAAACTGCCTTGGACCCAAATACCATGTCTCCAGTGTGTTACTTAACATCGGCCCCTCCCACAGTAAAACGGGAGCAGGGAGAGTGAGGTCATCATAAGACAAGGTGATGCTGGGGACTGACTGGCTTAAGGGAAGCACTTGTCAGTGTCCAAGACTACCCGGTGTTGCTAGCTGTGGTTGTCTTCAGTCACGGGTCACCACCCAGCAGGAGTTGGTGTGGAGGTGACAGGAAGATGGATACCTGCCACTATAAAGCATGCTCGCTGTGTGGGCTGCAGCTATTGTGAACTCTAGACTTCCCACCGCTATGACAAGCATACTCAAGGCTGTTGGGGTTTAAACTGAGTGCCACACTCCTTCCCTCAATGCCTGGACCCTCACAATGTCCCAGAACGGATGCTCCGGGGTGGGTTCCCCTCTGTGACTGTCCTCCACTGATCTCAACCCTCAGAGTGGCCTCCCAGAGGGAGGAGGACGCAGACTGGAGACCCCTACAAGCCCATTTATCTAAGCAAACTCAGGAAGTTCTTAGATACCATCTCCATAGCAACGGCAATGTGATCTCCCCCTCAGTTCTGGGATGGCTCTGGAGGCTGCTAAGTAACATGCTGGTGTGGGTGAGCCACCAACGCCCTGCGTGGGGTGGCACCTGATTGGGGGCATCACTGCCATTTTCTTCAAAGAGTCCTGCACACCAGGCTCTGACTGCCTGAGTCACTCCCCACAATTTGGCTGTGATGGAGGCCAGGGAGTCAGGCTTTACAGAGTCATTCATCTGAATGAAAGGAAGCTCACTTTGGTTTGGGGACACTGTTTCATTTTGTGATCAATGGGTCACATGGTATTATAATCAAGAATACAGAGAGGTCCCTGTTACTTGCTATTCAGCTCCTGGTGACAGAATATAGTGCCAACCTGGGTGCCAGCATGAACATATTGGCCATTGAGACTCTACACATGTGCTCCTGGATATTTGTGTGTATGAACATGTGTATGCATGTATACACATGTGTTCATGTTTGTATGCATGCATGGAGGGATATATGTGCACATGTGTGCATGCATGTGTATGTATACATGCATGTGTGTGCATATGTACATATGTGTGTCGTGTGTGTGCAAGTCTGTGTGTGCATTTGTGTACATGCACTCCACTCTATGTAATTGTATAGGGAACCTTTTTCACCCAATCAACCTCTATGCGGATGCCAATTTTGGAGCATGAAGGAGAGCTTTCCCATGCTGGGAGGACTCCTCAACCCCCATACCACCCAACTCACTTCACTTACACCAGGAGGTGGGGACCTTCTGCCTCACCTCCTTGATCCCAGGGTTAAAATATATCCCAGCTCATGACAGGATCCCACAGCCTCTGGCAAATGCTCTCTCGTCCTCAGGCACTCTCAGCCCCTTAACAACATGTTGGGAGAGCACTGAGCCTAAGTCCATCTCTGTAGATCAGAGCATACACCTGTAGGCTCCCATGAGAAGAGCCAGCCCTGTGAGCCCTTGTGGCTAGTGTCTATCGGCTGTCATGTGTTCCACAGGGCATCCGGGGCCAGGAATGTTCAGGCACCAGGTAGCATCCTGTGACTGAGCACCAGGTGCTTTGTGTGTTTGCTGGTTTGTTTGTTGGTTTTCGTAGCAGAGCTTCTCTGTGTAGTCCTGGCTACCCTGGAACTTACTCCATACACCAGGCTGGCCTCAAACTCAGAAATCTGCCTGCCTCTGCCTCCTGAATGCTGGGATTAAAGGCATGAGCCACCACACCTGGCCGAGAGACAGGTGTTTTGTGACGTCAGAGCTGGAGACAGCAACCCACTTTAGCAGGACTGCGGGGAAGAAAGATGAAGGCTACAGGGACCAGAGCAAGTCCTGGCCCTTGCTCTTTGTCCAGTAGCAGGACTAGACAGCACACTAGGACTGGACACCCATGCCCCACCTACAGCATTGGCCAAGTCCTTCTGGACTGGTTCTGCCCACCACACTCACTTGCTGATGTACTCTGCATTGAGGAGTTTCCCACAAGTCTTGCACTTGAAGCATCCCAGGTGCCAGTGCTTGTCCAAAGCCACCAGGGCCTGGCCATTCTTGATTTCTAAGCCACAGCCCCCACAACCTGAAACAGAGGACAAACACAGATACTGTCACTGTGGGTCCAGAGGTCTCATATCGCAGGGCCCTTCAACACCCCCAGGGGGGCACTCCCAGTGACCTGGACTCAATCCCTCAGAATCTTAGGCCCCACAGACTCGCCCAGTGTAGCCCTAGAGGAGAGGGCCAGACACAGTGGCATGCTAAAAGGACCCTGTCTCACAGTTAAAGGAGCATTTACGTAGCCCATGCTGGGGCTTGGTCCTGGGTGAGGAATTTTGAGCCTGCGCAGCCTGTGCTGGGGACTGGAAAACCAAGGTGGAGAGGAGATTCATTCTCCTAAAAGATCGGATCTGGTGCAGAATCATGTCACGCCAGGGTGTATTGGGGTCTAGGCTGGCCTGGGGTTGGACAGTGGCATGCATGATCAGGTGTAAACCTGGTAAACCAACCCCAAATCCATCCTCAGCTGGAGGCAGAATAGTAAACCCACCCATAACACGGCATCTCACCTAAGGGACACGACCTTCCTGGACGGGTCTGAGCCCCATTCTCTCTTGCCACTCCTACTCCTGGCTCTACTTTCCCACCTGCCACATAACTGCCAGCTATGACTTGTGGATACCAAGGAAAGGGTGATGTTCTTGTGAGCTATAGTTCTGACCCACTAGAGAGCAGATCCAAGCACAGGTCCCAGATGGCATGAGTGAATGAAGGCAGGTACAGATGACATCTACCAGAGAGCCTGGCTCTGCTCTAGCAACTGTGCTGTGACCAGAGCTGGGGCTGCTCCAGCAGTAGAGGCATGACTGGCAACATTGCCACCAACTGGCCCACCAAGTACCCTAGAGTGACAAGTGGAGGGCTGTCTGGATTCCCCTGCCTAGGCCCCACAGGAGAATTCTGTAGCTCTGGGTCATCATGAAGGTGCTCTCAGTACCCTCCCCCATCCATGTCCCTGCGAAGTACATAAGGAGTGTTGCCATGGGACAGAGTGCTCACTGCGAAAGACCCTGGTGCCCTGACAGCCCTGCATGGCTCCGCCAGTGGCAAAGCCATTCTGTGATGGCTACTGCCTATCTGCCAGCCACAGATAACATCCTTAGTCTATGAGAGACACACAGGGGTCCCTGCCCTGCACAATGAACTATGGCTCTGCCATCAAGGTGGATCTGACCTCATGCCAGCACCACAAGGAGAGATGGAGAGGAAGTTGGGAAGGCTTCCTGGAGGAGGAGACCTAGAGCTGGGTGACAACAGAAGGGACATGGGATGAAAAAGCTGAGGCGGCTGTGATGGGCACCGCCTGTACAAAAGGCTTAGTGGCAGGAGGTTGGGAGGTGTAGGGAGGGTTTCTTATTGGGTTCCCAGCATGCAGTGCTCTATTACTGTGCAGGCCCAACGTCAGGCTCCATCCCAGGTCCTGTCGAGACCACCCCAGCTTGCAGCTCACACCCACCCTTACAGATGCCTGGTCACACTTACTCCGGAGGCCCTGGGCCACCTGGGCACTGTTGCCCACCAATGTGGGTGGAGAACACTTCTGGCACATACAATCCTTCCCATTGAAGGTCACACGGTCCCCAGGAGGAAAAGGCAGCCTGAAATGAGAGTGGACGTCCTGTCAGCCACCTCCAGCCCTTCTCTCTTGCTGTCACTTGAGGGCATGGCTTCCCGGCTCAACAGACAGTACTCTTTCTAGAGGATCAAGAACCTAAGCAGACTAGGCTGGGTCCAGGTCCCGGCCTTGCTGGCTGGTCCTGCACCCTTCTTGGCTATCCCATGCCTCTTCCCCCGCCCCCCACAGCTCATAGATGCCTGCACCTGACACCTGCTAGTGGTGCAGTCTGAAAAATACCATGTCTTAACATGATGCATCTCCCCAAGTAAGAAGCCATTAGGACTGAGAGGGAGCCCCTGGCAATCTCTAATGTGCTCTCAGTCATCCTCTAGCTGTGCAACCTAGAATACGTAACTCAACCTCTCTGTTCCTGTATCTCATATGCAAGGGAAGACTATTGGCATGCATCACAGGCTTGCCGTCCATTCAGATATCCCCTATGGAACATGCTAGCTTAGCTGCTAGGGCTGTGCATGCCCAGTGGCCACTCAACCTACAAGCTTAAATGGAGATACATTCTAGAAAATTCACACGCAGTATAATCACCATCATTGTGACACAGAACACCTGGCCAGTGCCAAAGGTCCCCAGATCCTGCTTCCCACATCCCAGACAGCAGAGCCACACACTGCCAGGACCTGCCCATGTGACTGCTCCTCGGGTTAGCATTCTGTTCTTACTCAGAGACAGCCCTATTCCATTGCATCTGTTGAAGGGCACTTGAGCTGTTCGTACTTGAAACCTGCACCACAGGACTTCCTTCCTGAAGTGGAATTCTTGGTCACCTACTATGTGATTCTGTCTCCAAGGGAACTGTACCGCTTCATATCTCCTTGCCTCATGGCCTTGTCAGATCTTGTTATTATCCACCATGTGTTGTATCTATACCAGTGGGCACAGCTGCCATTTCACAATGGCCTTGCCCAAGGTCCCTGGCAGCTAATGACACTAAAGTACGTCTTCTGTATCTTTTGGTCATTTGTGTATGTTCCTTGGTGAAGTGTCTGGTAAGCCATTTTGCTCACGTTGGATGTTCTTATTGGATTGTGAAAGTTCTTCACAAATTTGATCTTCGTTGGTTATTTTCTGGTTGCTATGACAGAAGACCCAACAAGAAGCAAGTTATCTTGCCTCACAGTTCAAGAGTAGAAGCCCATCATGTCAAGGACGGCATGGAGATAGGAGTGGACGGTGGTGTTCCCACTCTTCTAAGCCAGGAAGTGTGAGTGACTAGAAAATGGGGCCAGGCTATAAAGCCCCTGTGACCCATTTCTTCTAGCAAGACTCTATCTCCTAAAGGTTCCACAACCTTCCCAAACACCACCACCAGCTGGGGACCAAATATCCAAACACATGAGCCTCTGGGTGGCCATGTTTACCCAGGTCACAGCAGGGCCTATCCTCAGAACCCTGGCTCTCTACCTGCATTAGATTTTATGTGTGTCTGTTTTGATGCAGAACTTGAGTCTGTAGCCGAGCCTAGTCTCAAACTTGGGATCCTCCTGCCTCAAGCTCCTCAGGGCTGGGATTGCAGGTTGTGTGCTGACATGCTTGGCTGCATTGAAATTCTGTTAATATCTTCTGACATTTTTCCCTCCCAGCCTGCAAAACCATCACTCTGTTGCAGGGTAGGCCCACTGGGGCCAAGTTCACTCAGCTCTTGTGTGTCCAATAAAGATTTATCTTCATTTTTTTTTTGATGCTCCATCGTATGATCCAACAAGGTTACTGTGCCCAGCTCTGTGACACCATCACCACGATCAATTCAATTGCCGTTTGAAATGGCATTTAATCAGCAAGGTCAACTCTGGATCAGTTTACTCATCCCTCAGAGTGGCCTTGGGCTGTGAGTCTGGCCTTCTTTTTCAGAAGGTTTTTGACTAACTACAGCACTGTTTGGTGGGTTTTATTTTCCTCTTGGCGCTTACAGACACCTTGTTTCCCAGCATGCATAGCTCCTAGTGGAAGTCTGAGCTCCTATGCAGACATGGTGGGTTTTGGGTGGTTTCTGTTGTAGTAGTTGTATTTTTCCTGTTGTTTTTAGATTTCTTTATTTTATTTTATTTTCTTGCAAACCTTTTGCAGTGTGGCTGTGGACACCGGGAGAGTTCTCGCTGGCTGGCATGTTGTACGTAGGGTTGACTGTGAACATCTGAGTACTCCATGAACATCTCTTTTTGGGGTCACTTAGATTTGGGGGCTGTAGGTTTCTAGCTTTCAGCAAATCTAGACAATCTTCATCCATTATTTTACAAGGAATTTTTGGTTCGCCCTGACTACACAAGCAGGCAGACAGACTTACAGACTAATGGACAGGCAGACAGTAGCTTTACACCCACTCCACTGTGTACCAGTGTGGAATCTTCTACTGCCATAGTTGGGTTTCCTGTCATTTCTTACATGTGCCTGGTCACTCCAGGAGTTACATGTTTGGCTTCTAGATGGCCTTCTAGACATGCTATCCTTGAAACAGCAACAGAGTGGACATGGCTGACCCCGTGTCCATATCTGTTGATGTCACCCTGGTGGTGTCCACAAATCTTCTTCCAAGTTTTGGTTGGTGTCTCATCTGGAGGCCTACACCTCTGAGTAAATCCCGGATGCCATGGACTCTATGCAGTTGGGTGCAGGGCTCTCACACCTTCCTGTAGAGGTTGGGCTCAGGAGGTTGCCAGCTTTTAAGGGACATCCCACAGAAGCTCACCTTTCACCTCAGAGTGGGTTCACTCTGCTCTGGGGCTATCTGAAGCCCATCAATAAGGCCTGCAGTGCCCAACAAAGTCCTCAGTGCTCAGAACTCAGTGTCCCCTGGGGACTGTGCACTCACAGCGGCCTTGCTGGCCCTCACCCACTGATGGCTCATGTTCACCGTCAGTTTGACTGGATTGAGAAACATCTGGCAGCTGTTGCAGGACACCTCTGGGTGTGTCTGAGAATGTTTCCAGAAAGGAACCCCATCTTGAATGTGGGCAGCAGCAACGTTGTGCATCCACTTACCGTGGGCGGAGTCTTCTGAAGCCATGGGGGCGGGATTCTTCCTTTTAAAGCATTTTACTGGGGCGATTGTCATCACAGAGTGAAGTCCTCTTGGTGGAGACAGGGGTAGGTATTTGGCCTGAGACTTGCGGGACCCATTCTCTCCCCCTTGTCTCACACGTCCTCCCAGCACCACCTTCCTATTCACTCTCTCACCCTGGCCAGGAAATCTCCAGCAGGAAGCAGGAGTCTGGCCTGTGCTTTGCTGCCCTTGAACTTAGGCCCCCAGCTCCAGCATGTGCTTGCTGGAAGCCAACTCTGTGTGGTGTCTAGCCTAGCTGTGTGTGCAGTGGCAGAGCCCCACCCCGACCTACAATCTGAACAGCACGGTCTGTTGTCACGCAATATGGTAGGTTACCCAAGGTGGGCTCTCAGGCCGACCGTGACTGATGCCACATGGAAATCGCTAAGGTATTTCTGGGGACCCCTGATCCATCCACACTATAGAACACACATCAACTCTTCCATGGAAAATATCCCCTGTAGAGCTTCCTCCTCTTGATGTCTTCTGGTAAAAGGCTTCAGTCTGGCCTTGGGTACATACTGTGACCAGAGATGGCGGCTTGGAAAGGATGTGGGAGAAATCACACGCCGGACACAATGATGCTGGGAACTGCTGACGGTCATTCTTTTCTTCACTCTAGCCTGTGTTTGCTGGCCAGAAGCTCCAAGAAGGCTGCCATTGGTCAGAAGGCACAGGCGACCATAGACCTTGCCAGGGTAGCATCCAGACTCTTCACGGGGAGTTCTCCTGCTCTATGCCAGGTACCAGGGACCAGAAGCAAGCCTCCCCTCCTAGCCCTCTCCCAGACACCAGTTACGAGACAGCCATAGGCCAGGATGGGTCACATTGCAGAGGGACAGGACAGGGGGAGAGAGGGGAGGAGGGTGGGACCTACTGGGTGGGAGGGAAGGAGAAGAGAGAGGGAAGAGGAAGGGTGGACCCAGTAAGCTCCACAGGGCCTACCTTCCCCTCAGAAGGAGGAATCTGAGAAGCTGAGGTAACAGGTCTAGAACCAATGCTGACGGAGCCCTGTGCTAACACCCATGGACTGAATGGAGAAAGGGAAGAAGGAATGAATGGGTCTAAGAGGCTGAGACCCCTCTAGGAAGGAGCTTGGGGAGGTCTCAGAGGTGCTGGGGACAGACTGAGGTGGATGAGGATGAGGCAGAGGACGAGACAGTGTCACATGTGGAGTCCTGAACCAGGACAGTGGCTAGGTAGATTTGAGGACAGCAATATGTGAGGCTTCTGTGGATAGAGGTGTGGCATCTGCAGGTTGGGACATGGAGAGTAGAGCCTAGGCCTGTGGGAATGGGAGGGCAGGGTCAGACTAATACCTGGGCAGGCATGTCAGGAAGCAATGTTAAAAAGAGTAGAGCCGAGAACAAGGACAAGGACAGGGTTGAGATGGCTGCCTTGGAGACAAGAGGTAGCCAGGGTATGCTGTGGGGTTGGGTGGGGGCAGCTGGGGCCTGGGTAGATGGCCAAGGGTAGGAGGAAGGGCCCAGGTAAGGGATAAGGGACTGTGGTGGGGCTGACCTAGGGAGGCTAGAAGGCTTGAATGAGGTGCAGATGCGTGAAGATGGAGGGGATCCAGGGCTGGGGATAGATGTGCTAGGAGGAGGGGTAGAGGCTGGCAGAGCAGAGGCTGGACCACCTACCTGCAGACAGCGCATACGAAGCAGTCAGGGTGGTAGGTCTTCCCAAGCGCTGACACCACTTCCCCTTCAATGAAGCAGTCACAGCTGAAGCAGCGAGTCCCATAGAGCCGCTGGTAGTCACGTGTGCAAATGTGCTCACCCTGCCTCACGAAGAAGCCACCCTCAGCCAGGTCACAGCCGCATGCTGTGGAGAGAATGGAAGGCTGGGTCAGTGGAGTGACCCCAGCCCACCTGATGCAAGCTTCGACAAATCCAAATAGCTAAGGATACCTGGGATGGGGCTCAAGGGACAGGCACAAGCTCCTCTGCTAGCATGGAGTCAAGTGCATTTTCAGTATAGAAGCTTCCAGAAAGAAGCACCGAGAAAATGAGACAGGGCCAGCTTCCCAACCTTGCTAGGATGTGATGAGGCTCATTGGCCTCTGAGATCCTGTGAGCCCCTCTAAGCTGTTCCAGTGGTAGAAGGGGAGAGAGGGAGGGAAAGAGGGAGGGAGGGAGGGAGGGAGGGAGAGAGAGAGAGAGAGAGAGAGAGAGAGAGAGAGACAGAGACAGAGACAGAGACAGAGAGAGAGAGAGAGACAGAGAGACAGACAGAGACAGAGACAGACAGAGACAGAGACAGACAGAGACAGAGACACAGAGTGAGACACAGACAGAGACAGATAGGCACAGACAGACACAGAGACAGACAGAGACAGAGACAGACAAAGAGACACAGAGAGAGAGAGAGAGAGAGAGAGAGAGAGAGAGGAGAGACAGAGACAGAGAGACAGATAGAGACACAGACACAGATACAGACAGACAGACACAGAAACAGAGATAGAGAGAGGCAGACACACACAGACAGACACAGAAACAGAGACAGAGAGAGATAGACAGACAGACACTGGGTATCTTTACACTCTACATTCTGCTCTGGGCTGAAGATCCCAATGGAGGACAAGTGAGCCATTACTTGGTCCCCAAGTCCACAGGGAAACTTCCCACTGCCTCCCCTTTCATCTGGGCTCCCACAGTCCTCAACCCCTGACTCTTAAAGTATGGAAACGCCAGACCCAGAGCAGTAGGAGAACCTACTGACTCACTGCGAGTCAAAGCCCCAGGGGGCAGAGATTGCTGAACCTAGTGGAGGAGCAGAGAAGACTTGCAGGCTGTGCTTTGAAGTGTCCACCCTGGGACTACTGGTCACCAACAGCTGGTGGGCCCCAATCGACTTCAGAGGACACAGTGTGTCCCCTCCTCAAACCCTCTAGCCCCAGAAGCACATGCGAGTGAGCCACTCAGTGTCTCAGATGGAACAGCCTAGGAGTTTCCACCACAATGCCGTTTTCAGAGCCGTGGCTGCTGGTATAAACTAAGAGGGGCCGTCCATGTCAGATGCATGCATAGAGGAATGCCAATGTTAAAGCTAGACTCATACATCCTCATGGCCCACTGTCTCAGCCTGTGGCTGCCACTGCCATCACGGCTACCAAAGGCTAGATGCCAGTCTGGAGCCATGCTGGATTCCTTCTCCACACCCAGTCTGGGAATGAAACCCAAGGTCTAATCTTGTCCCACCATAGATCAAACAAATGTCCCTTCAGCAAGACCAGGCCATGGGGCTGACAGAGCCACACAGGATTGTACTGCAGTGCCTTGGAGACAAGACAGTGCCACAAATATTCAGGGTGCTGACTCCGGGCTATGTCTGCCTGTCACAGCTGTGACAGCACTGGTCAGTTCTTAAAGGAGAAAGTGTGCAGGGGGCAGAGACCTAGCCTGGAGTGAGCCACACTGTAGCACAGGGAAAGAAACACAGACAGCAGAGAGACAGAAAGACTCCACTGGCTCCTGGCCCTCAGCTTCCTGCTAGTTTCTGGCTGCCTTACGGATTCCAAGGTCACCCCAAGATAGTGACATCTCAGACCTCTGCTCCTAAAAATAAAAAATCCAACTTCACCAGTAACCCAAGTCCTTCATGGAGACAATGCCTCTCTATCATGTTACAGTTTGAAAAGGATCAAGTTCACAGAGGCCTGGAGGGTTTGGGGAACACAGGGGTTAGCAGCAATGGGTGTGAAGGCGGGGTCAAGGTCGCTTCCTGGAATCTTTCTTTTCTTCCTTCCTTCCTTCCTTCCTTCCTTTCTTCCTTCCTTCCTTCCTTCTTTCTGTCTGTCTATCTGTCTTTCTCTCTTTCTTTTTTCTTTCTTTCAATTTGTACGTGTTCATGTGTGTGTGGAGACCAGAGGTCAACACCAGGTGTCTTCCTCAAGTTGTCCTCCATATTGTTTTTGAGACAGTGTCTCTCAGATTCAGCTGTGCTGGCTTCCCAGTGAGCTGCAGGGGTCCTCCCGTCTCTGCCTACCCACTAGCACTGGATTACAGATGCACGCCCACATCTAGCTTTTTCTATAGGTGTTGGGCTTCTGCGGTCAGGCTACAGAAAGTGGCTGCTGTTCTCTGGAGAAAAGCTTCCCCAGAGCTAATGTGTCCTTTCCCCTGGGGAGGGATGGTCTGGAACCGTGTGAAATGACAGACTCTGTGTGATGGCTCCGTAACCTCCAACTCATGCCCACTCTGTGGAGCCTGAGGCATGGGTTTTCCTAGCTATCCTGGGAGAGAAGTACCTCATCATCATTTCTTTTCCCAAACAGCCCTAGCCATCACCCTCGGGTCACTGCCACAAAGGATTCTGCTGCTTTTGTCATGTGTGATAGTGGGGAAGGACTAGAAAGACGGGGTGTCATTGTGAGAATGCATCAGGGCCAAGATGTCTAAGATGCCTAGACCTCCCTCAATCCTTGTGACTCTTGAGGCAACAATGAAAGCCAACTGCCCTATGTCCTGAGGCAAGGACTTTGAAGGTTAGTGTTTACTTCAGCTGAAGGCAAATCCCTCCAGGTCCAAGAATAAGGTAAGAGCTAGCTCAGGCTAACCCCGTCACTACCCCACAGACCATGTTTCTCCTGTGGAGGCTGATCATGCAGAGCTGACAAGATCAAGAGTGTTTTGGGGTGGCCCTTTCTGCAGGAAAGTCTCTCTTCAAACACCAGGACAGAAACTGAGCCAGAGGACCAGTGTGGAGGGAGAGGAGCACCATAAACAAATACCCAGGAATGTCTACAGGTTCAGGGGCCATGGGGAACCTGAAATCAAAACCCTAGAAGCTCCTAGCCCCATCTTCCCTCTCTGAAGTCAGCCACCAGCCCCTCCCCACATTTGACTTGGTAGTGTCGCCTACTACCTAGGGCAGCCTTGCTCTTGCCTGGCAAATTTCTGTCTTCAAATCACAGTCAAATGTATCTCCTCTGTGGACTCCTTTCTGGAAGCCTCTGGACTCTGCTGTGAGCCTCCATATCCCAAGGATTAGGCTCCTATTCTTTCTATCCAAGCAGTAAAGTTAACATTGAGGGTCCCTGTGGTGAAGGCAGTACCAGTCCCCATACAGCCCAGGTGATCACCACTGCCAAGCCTGGGGCCAAGTGCACAGGGCTCCAAACCAGCATTCCTTTAATGCTGCCAGCTCCTTGAGTCTGGATGCCATGTCCAGTGGGTGGGCCCTACCCACTGGACCCTGTAGGTAGTTTTTTCTCACATTTCTGGGGTGTTGGATGTAGATGTGCTTGGTCCCCAGCATGCCCGTGAAAAGCAGGGCAGAGGAGAAGGCTCTAAAACCATCCACATCCACCGGAGAGGCTTTAGCCCCTCTTGTTCTCATCTTCTTGATTTAAAACCATTGTATTTTCTGGCTACTTTTTATATTCAAAGAAAAAGAGAGGGCTTTAATTTAGAACTTTTTCAGTACTCCTCGCATGAGAGATGTAGCATCTAGGGTAGCAAGCTCCCTGAACCCCAACTACTGATGTTACACAGCCAGCAAAGATCACTGACACTCTGTGTAGTGACCCAGGGATTCCAGGACTGGATTCTCTGATTCTGGGCCAGCCTCATGCATCTGCCCCTACAGACCCAGAGTCTCCCCCCCACCCCCACCCCCTTCCCCAATGATTCCCTTGTCACACCAAATGACTCAAAACTCTACAGAAGCTCAGGTGTGTCCAGAGAGCTTTCTGGACCAAGAAAGAGTGAGAAGGGTGGCTGGGAAGCCCATTTGGGGCACTATGTGGCCAAGCACAGGGCCAGATACACACTCACCTTTGCACACAAAGCACCTAATGTGGAAGTACTTGTTCTGCACCCGCAGCACCTCTCCCTTGCACACATTCCCACAGGTATTACACAGGATCGCAGTGCTGGCCGGCTTCTCCAGTGGGGCATGAGCAGCCTGGGGCTGCGACACTGTAGGGAGAAAGGAGCCAGGTTAAAGGGAGGGGTATTCAGCACAGGGAGAACAAGCAGAAGGCTTTCCAGCATCCCCCACCCACAGTGCTGGTGCCATGGGGCATAAGGTGGTAGTCCATCCCCTCCTTCCATCTGGGATCAAGTGACACTCAGGTTTATGACAGGTGACAGTTTTGAGAGCCAAGACCATCTGGTAAACCCATCGTGGACTCTGTGATTGCTGTCCAGTGAGCTGTCTTATCCCCATCTCTGTGTACATAGCTATGATGCCCCAACATGTCTCTAGAGTGGCAAGGCCACTCCTGTCCCCTCCTGAAGGGCAGCTAACCCTTGTTGCATTCACCTAGTACAACTTTGTCACCCAGAGTCTCAGAGTGGCATCACTTCCAGAGAACCTGGCAGTCTTTCAGCCTTGAGTCCCTTAGCCTCTTCTTCAAAAGCAGTTGCAATGCTGAGGGCCAGTTTCACATTTCCTTTGGGTTCTAAAACATGGGAGTAAACGTTGCTAGTGTCCCCTGAGAGTCAGCCACCGCCAGGTAGGCTGTTGAAGGAGGCATTAAAAACCACGAGTTCAAGAGCCAGGGTTACATTACGGTCCCAGGACCAGACATAACCATCCATCCACCCTCCCCACTGCCTGCTAAAGCATCTGCAGATGTCAGCTCCCAGCATGCTGGGTCATGATGTGGCAGCCTTGGGTCTGCTCCTCAATTGCCCTGTATCTGGAAAGTGTCCAGAGACTCTCGAGTTTTAGCCTGAAGGAAAAACCAGTTGACGGGAGGAACAAAAGAGCCAAGAGCCTCAGGGATCTCACGTGGGTCTGCAGCCAGAGGGGAGGGATTACTAGGACCTGACCTAGATAGGCCGCACAATTGGCAATGCACAGACCTTTCTATCCAGCCAATGTACCTGGATGTACGTTGGGACATTATGACTATGTATGGGACTTGGGGTCTCTGGAGCTTAGACATGGGCTGAGGAAGCAAAGGAAAGGTCCTTGGCTGATCTGCACGGCTCGATGACATCAAAGGGCATTTCTTGGAGATGTGATTAAGGAACCTGTCAGAGAGGTACAGTATAGCCCATCTTGACAAGGAAGGACCATGAGCCATGAGAGCTGGCATCTCCAGAAGTCAGCGAAAGTGAGGTGAGTGTTCCGATAGTCACAGCCTCAGCTCTAAACCTGCCCAATCCTCTAGCGCTTCTCACCTTCATTATTGCAGTCACAGGACACAGGCAAGTGATGGAGGGGACAGGATGGAGCACACCAGCCATCTGCCCCTCTCCCTTGTAGTAAGCAGGACCCACCACTAACCACATCAGCTCACAAGGGTAATCTTAGCCAACCACTGTCTGAAGCATCACACTGAGAACAAACGTCTGTACATGTCCAGGGACCAGAGATGCAGGGTGGGGACCCACAGCCTGCAGCCACATGCCAGCTCTCTCTTGAGAGAGCCCAGCTCCATCTACCACACAACCAGGGTCCACTGGGTCACAGACAGCCATGCAGAAGGCAGTTGCTCTCTCCAGTAACAGCCCAGGGGCTAAACCACATGGAGCATGATTCAACGAGGCCAGGATGTGACTGCTCACCCAAGGCTGCCGCCTGACCTTTGCCTCCGCCTCCTACCTAGGACCAGCCAAAGAAGCCAAACTGCCCCTAACCCATCCATCAGTTGAGGTGGTGTTTCAGCTTACCCAGGCTGTTATCCTCCCTGGGCCTCACTTTGCCCTCTCTCTGCCACAGAACTTCTCGCACCCTCTGTGACCTATGTCACTCTGATGACCACAGTGACAGTGGTGTCCCCGCAGCAGTGACAAGATGCAGCCACCTCCCCTTTGTCCCCACACCCTCTCAGTACCTCGGCCATGATGGGACCTCTAGCACACCAACCCACCCTGTCCCTTCCCTACTGAATTGGATCAGAGACACAGATTCATACGATGGAAATCTGGTAGGAGGCCAGAGTGCCAGGGCCCCTGGTTCGGCTGGATTTTGAGACTCGGTGTGGCCAGTCCTTTCAGCTGTGTATTGGTAGCACAGCTGGAGTCGCACACAGCTGTGCATGGCTGGATATGGGCTCTTGTGAGTCACCCTGGTCCTGTGTAGCTCAGAGAGGGAGGGTGGGGTGGCTCTCCAGAACTTTTATGTCCATCCAGTTTAGGACACAAAGGACAATGGGCAGCATCTTCTCATGCTCAGACAAGGCAGGGATTATATGGCGGAAATCTGGCTCAAGGCCAGGAGGAATAAGAAGTCATTTTCAGATTTGGGGTCCCATGGGCTATGGGGTTACACTTGCCTGGGATGCAGTCCGTGCTATGCCTCTTGTGGGGTTGTGACCTTGAGAGAGTTCCTGTCCACGCCACTCCACCATCCCACCACCCCATCTTCTCGCTGCCTTTCCATCCATCCTTGCGTATCCACCCACCCTCTGCCTTCAATCTGTCCTTCCATCTGTCCTTTCCATCCACCCACCCTCTGCTCACAACCCCTGGTCCTGGGGGAAACCTGGATCAAGGGCAAAGTGATTCTCTTAGCAACCAGCCCAGCAAACACTGAAGTGTTCCACAACACTGACCAACTCATTTTTTTTCTCTCTCTCTTTCTGGAATATGTGGGGGCTGGGTGTAGCTCAGTAGTAGCAGGGTGCTTGCCTAGCATTCAGAGGACCTGGGTTTCATTCCTAGCACCAGTTCCCAAGTTACTGGACATGCATTTGATTTGAGGGAAGACCTATATTAAGAATGTGTATTTGCTGACCAGACCCCACCCTGTCCACTAGAACACCCTGGAGGTGTGGGTATGGCTGTGGTGCTGCCCTCTGGTGGTCAGAGGAAGATCTGCACCACGAATGGGCCTCCCAAGAAAGGCATGCCAGAAAGCTCTACTTGTTCCCTTTCAAGCTGGCTGCCGATTCGACATGTGGGCCTTTGCCCCTAGTGGGATTCATTCCTAGAATCTGGGGCAGTCGCTGAGTTGCAAGGTCAAGTATACCCATGGAGAGGCCATAGCACTGCTCAGCCTGCCTATTTCCTTCTCCCCCCACCCCCTGTCAGTGCTTAGAGGGGACGTTGTTTCTCACAGCAGCAGGTAGGGTGCTGCCATCTCCAGCTACTTGCAGATGACTCGAGGCTCTGAAACAGGACAGTCAGACGGGCAGGAGAGCACTGGGAAAACAGAGTCCCCCAACTGTCCTATGCTGCATCAGACATCTATGGGGGAATAGGGTGCTGGATAGAGGCAGAGGGAGGGGGACTCAGGATGTAGGGCTCTGGTATGGCTCATCCAGTGACCCTGCCTCTCCTAAAACCACTCCAAATATAGAAGTGCCCAGAGCAAAAGCTGAACAAGCTGTCCTTGAAGGTCAAAGACAGCCTAGCAGCCAGGGGCACACGACTGTTAAGAAAAAGCAATCTTTCCAACTAACAAAGTATCCAAACCAAACCAACAAAGGCCCAGGCGCCTCTGAGGCAGGCGTCTCCTGTTCTCCTTGCTTGACTGGGGCTGAGCTGGACACAGATTCCCCCCTCCCTGGCTCCAGCTCAGACTCTGTGAAGTTACGTCATCAGGGAGCACAACAGTGTAGCCTGCTGTCTTCTTTTTAAAATTCTGCTTAGCTCCAGACCCACGGGGTGCAAAGATGTCTGTTCAACCCTCCTGACACGCCCATGAAGCCAGCCTGGTGCCTACCTCACAAGAGAGTAACCTGAGGTCAAGAGCAGCTGATTGGGCCAGGCCAGCCATGCCAAGCCTTGGAAGCACCAATCAGAAGAGGGTGGTGAGGGAGCCTGCATAGTGGAACCCGGAGGCCTATACCAGGGTCTGTGATTCAAAGGACACAGGATTATTTTTGCAATGTCTTTGGTGATTCAGAATCATCCCCATAGCTGCTTATCCGTGACTTTGGCTAGGTACACGCCAGGGGTCCGACGACGGCTGTCCCATCAGAGGGCCACTCTCTGGGTTGCATTTGGGGAAAAGACATCACATAAGACCTGGAAGCCTACATCCTGCTCCACTGAGGTCTGATTTGGGAGGAAGGGACTTCACAGGGCTGAAGGCTACTCCCGGGGAGGCTGTTCTAGAGCCTGTAGTCAGCAGGGCCATGGAGTAGGACCCTGGTCTGCTTGGTCCAAAGTGGAGCATCCACTGTGTCTCCAGGGCAAGCTGATGATGCATCAGCATTTCACAGCATCATCAGGTGCCAGCTTCATTTCTGGGCATCCATGCTCACTTCTCAGTGCCTCTCAATCTCCAGTGTCCCCTGCCACCCCTGGTTCACAGGGTCACAGCTGGTGGCTACTTCTGAGCTTTCTTGTCGTTCCTGGACACAGACTCCTTGGACCTGCGATCTCTCTGTCTCCTCCACCTTCACACTTCCTTGTGGCTCTGCCTCTGGAGAATCCGCTGGGATTTCCTCCCCAGGCTGGCAGGCCTTCAGCCCTCACTGCATGGGGGGGGGGCACCCGTGCATGAGTTCTGCATGCTAGAGAGTCACTGCCGTCTGTCTGTCAATCATCCCAGACAGGGAAAGCCTTGGAAGGAATCAAGTGAGATTCATCACAGCCTTGAGGCCCTGGCTCAAAGCCTGCCATGATGGACTAGGAATTGAGACGAGGCAGAAGAAGCCTCCTGTGTGCCTCCAGCAGGGGTGTGGAGAAGTTCCCAGGCATGGAAGGTGACTTTGCATTAAGTAGACCCGGATGCCGATCCCTGAAGAGCTACAGAGGGACCTTAAACACATGTCCCCAAGGGAAAGCAACCAACGAGGAAATATGGGAGCCCATGTTTTCCACTATGGCTTTCTGGGAAAGGCAAACCTGGTGACAGTTGGTGAGTGGCTGCCGGGTGAGGCGGTGCAGGCCTCTAGTGCAAGCACTTGAGGCCCAAGCAGACAGATCTCTGTGAGTTCAAGGCCAATCGGGTCTACATAGTCAGTTTAGGGTTGGGAGAGGAGAATGAACTGGGAAACCCTAGCAGCACTCTGATTTCACTGGGATGGTGAACGCATGTCACTGTATCTGTCCAAACCCACAGAACCCAGGACACTAGTGTGGACCCTGATCCAGTCATGTTACTGATAGAGACTTGTATCAGTACAAGTCTGTCCCAGCAGTCCTAGTGCATTTATTACAGCAATGCAGAATGTGACAAGAGGGGAAAGCCATGCTGGGAACTCTGCCCTTTCTGTCAATCAAAAGGAATTGCTCCACCCAAGACCTAAACACAAGTGTGCAGGATCGTTGCTCTGTAATTTCTAGATGGGCTCTAATAGGTAGTTATCAACCTCTTACTGTGATAATAACTGAAATCGTCAACGCAAGTGGTAGGGATCAGTCACAGCACCGGGCTGTGACTACTTACACTTAAGCCCTGTGACAATAAAGCCCCAACACCGGGGAGCCTTGGCAGAGTAAAGAAAACAGGTTGTGGGGCCCTTTAACTCCATCTGTGGGGACAACACCTACAGGAATCCACTGCAATCCCCACCTCTTGTCCCTTCGACTGGACTCCAGCTGGGCACTGCATGACACTAGAGAAATGGCCAAGCTCTCAAAGCTTCTGTTTATACATACCTGCAAGGTGGGGTTAGTCTGGGGAGTTCTGAGGGCCCACTGAGGTAGAGAAAGGCCCAGCTCCATCTTTGTCTAAACACCAGGGGTCCCTGGACTCCAGAGGCCAGAAGCCCAGGTGGTTACATTTTCTATTTTTTCAGAGTAGAAAGAAGTAGGAGTGGGCAGGGGAGGTGGGGTCAGCCCAAGCTAGGGCCAAGGCAGCCCTGGAGAGTCTCCCAGCTTGTGGGTTGCACGAACAGCTGGTTAGGGATTCCTGAATCTTCTATGTTCTAAAGATAAGACATCTTTGTGAGTATCCTGTGGCTCTGGCTCACCCACAGAGAGCACGGTGGTGTCTAAGTCTGTCTCTCCCTTTCGGATGGTCCTGTGACAGTGAGCTTGGAGGAGGCTCTGGGCTGAAGGCAGACACAGCAGCATGACAGGAAGGCCACTAAAGGGGACATGAGATGGAGGCTTTGGGGATTCGGGTGGTACCTTCTGGGACAGAAGCAAGCACATTTTCCATGCTGGTCTGGGTCACCACATGGTCCTCTACGGGCCTGTCTGTGTCCCATTTCTGCCATTACACCCATGCCCTTCCAGGAGCATATGATGTCAACTAGTGAGTGTCCCAGGGTCTCAGGAAGGACACTGAAGGACTCTGAAGGAGCCCTGAACACAGCCAAAGCCATGGCAGCTGGCAGAAGACAGCCTGCTCTGTGTTGCAGGACATGGGCAACAGGTTGCCATTGTGTGTGGGTGCTCAGGGACGGGGTTGGAAGAGTGCAGGGTCTCCAGTGATTGGAGCAGATCCTCCAGGGTGTGGGCAGTGGAGGAAACCCTAAGTGTGTGGAGTCATGAGTGAGAGCGTGCTGTTAGCCCAGGCACAGCCATGACAGGAACCAAAACCTCAGCCTCAGAGGAAAGTGGCAAAAGCCCTCCAAGTGAAAGAGTTGATAGGGTGGGCAGAAAATGTCCGCCATAGCTGTCTCTCCCCCAGATGCTTACAGCCTGAAGACCGATGCCCTACAGAGACTACTCCTATCAACATCCGCTAAACCCCATCTCCTTGATTCAACTGTATACCACACACCCTGCCTCTTCGTTCATCTGTGTAATAAACCTGCCTCCCTATGTATCTGTATATAATAATTCTGCCTCCTTGCTTATCTGTACATGATAACCTTGTCTCCTTGTTGCCTCCTTGTTCATCTGTATGGAATAACTCCACCTCTCTGTTCAACTCTAAATAGTAAACACACGGAGCTCCTGGGGTGCTAAGGGTTCTCTATGAGAAAGCCCAGCCCACCCAAACCCAGTATTTCTGTCTTTGTATGGGTTTTTCTTCTCTTCATTCCTTTGTTGTCCCCAGTCAAGTCAAGTCACTGGGAACTGTGCAAGGATTCTACACTGGGGACATCTGTGGCTGAATGTGTCCCTAAGACATGGGTGAGCATACACAAGACCAACCTAGGTGCTGCTTCATTGCAAAGAGCTTTTCATTCCCCAAAAGACCTAAGTTGCTGAAATTCATACCCTGTGGCTTCCTTGCCCCAAAGAAACAATTCAGAGCAATCAGGAGATCTCCAATAACTGTCTGTCAGCCGAGCACAGCTGAGCTCCACATCAATGCCCAGAGCCCACAGGGCAGCATCATCCACTGTCCACAGCAGCCACACTCAAGCCAGCCCCTCCCCCCCCAGCAGACCCTCCCACAGAACCTTCACACACCATGGGGTCACTCACAAATGATTCCAGCTACCCACTGACTCCACCAACTCAGCCCCACCCAGCAGCCCCAGCAGCACTTCCCTCCTGCCCATACCCAGATCTCAGACTCTAACCTCCAGGACTTGTGGGACAGCACACCAATGTTTCCTATGTGACCCCTGGCGGCAGAGCCACAGGAACCTTGCACACCCCCTGAGGGATGCACGGTGCTGGCACAGCAGAGCCGAAAGCACCCTTGTGATCCGCCCATGGTCACACATTATGGGAAATATCCATATGAGCATGGTGGCTACATGGGGCTGGCACATAGTGAGGGCTGGTGAGGAAGAAATGATGGGCCGGTTTCTTCCAGAGGCAAGATCTGGGAAGGAAAAACAGCCAAGAACCAGCCGTAGACTCTTCATCTGGTCATGGCTTCCAGTGAACATCAGCTGTGGCTGCCTGAAAGCTCCTGACTCCTGAACCCTCAAGCAGCTGATCAAACGGTCGGCCACCCATATCTCTACAGGATGGCATTTCATTGCCAGAAGACTCTGAGTTTTTAGAGCCCATGGTAACTGCTCTTACAGTAGCACCCAGTAGATCAGGGCTATGTGGGCATCCGCCCCCATCCAGATCATCGGTGTCCAAGCCATGCAGAAGGTCTGTGGTGGCTTCCGCCCAGTGTGTGTCCCCATGTCACATCACCTTGTGCTTCAGCAGCAGCAGATGCCCACAGATGCTCCTCAAACCTAATAGGAAACAGGAAGTCCATCTGGAGCAATCAATCGTATCCTAACAGCTAGGTCTAATATTGGCTCATTCCACCACAAACTAGCTCAGAGCCCCACAAGGTACAGTCAGACGTCTGATTAAACCAGTTCTCCATTTCCCCAGATGTCCTAGAGTGGGACCTGCCAACAGGCCTCTGTTAGATGGGTGACTAGGAGACAAGATCCGTCCTGGTGGGAGTGCTAGACCAGATGTGAGCTTTCATGTAGTCCAAATGGCCCAGGAACCTTTGGCTTTGAGGCCAACACGAAGCAGTAGGGTCACGAGGGGCCCAACTCGGGACACACCCAAATCGGTAGCACTAGAATCATCAGCTCAGGGCTGGAAAGGAAGCTCAGTTTGTTGAGTGCTTACCTAGTATACATGAAGTCCTGGGTTCGACCCCCAGCATTGCATAAATTGGGAGTGGTAGCTTACACCTGTAATCCTAGCACTCAGGGGGATCAGGAGCTCTAGGCCATTTCTGATACCCGGCAAGTTCAAGGCCAGCCTGAACAAACACAATGGATTTGAGCAAACAGCTCATCACCAATGCAGGCTGTCTGGGGTCATCGGATGACACCAGAGTTCCAAATGAGCCTGCTGGGTGTGTACACACAGTTAGCACTCAGCTTGGCTTGCCACTAACTAGTGTAAAGAGGCATTGTTACCTGTCGGTCATCTAAGGGATATAAGGCTCAGAAGGCCTCTATAACCTAGCAAGGATATGCAGCATGAGACAGGCAGGGCAGGGGTGGGCTTTGGTGTCTCCCTGAAGGAGCTGGTTCCCTCCCTCAGGCTCCCTCCCCTTGACCTCTTGTCTCTTCTAATGCCCTCCTCAGCAGGTCTAAGGAAGACTACTGTTGGGAAGGCATTTCCTGATCAACTAATTAAAGCTGAGATCGGAACTGCTGACTGGGAACCTGGAAAGCTGACCCCTTCCCGGGGCTGAGGCTCTGACAGGCCAGAAGCAGGCTTCCGGGCAACTCGTTCGTGCCAGTAGGATCCAGTCACAGAGCACAAGGATGATAAAGGTTGGCTAGGGTGCACCAACAACCCATCACAGCCTGCCAGCCTGCCGTGACCAGTCTTGGCCAGGCCAGTTTCCGGAGATATAGCGATAAAAATACCTTGTAATTACATGAGAAGCTCATTATTGTTAGAGACCTAAAGAGCAGCAAGGACTAAGGGACATGACCTCCCCCGTGCCTTTTGCTGTTGGTGGCTATTCTAGCTCTGGGTGTCATAGTGAGGTGGCATACACAGTATGTCCTCTCCTGGTGTAGAGGCCCCTTCTGCCCTGGGAGGCCCTGTCTTCACAGCTTGCAGATCTCTGAGGAAGGGCTTTATTCAGCTCTAACTACTTCAGGGCATGGTCTCTTCTCTACTGGGTCCTAAACTCCACCTTCACCTTCAACCCTGGGGACCCCCAGCCCCTATCTTCAACCTCTTAATGGAGATGAGATATTACCCCATCTAGACTGGCCTGTCCCTGGTTGGTGACGCTGAGTACATTTTGATGTCTTCCTTGGAGACTCAGGTCCCTCCGCCCAACTGTTCTGGCTGTCATCTGTGACAGTTTTGAGCAGTACCGCATCACACCCTTACCGTCGGGTCCCGTCCTCACTGTCCTCACTGTCCTCACCGTCACTCCTTCACAGGGCTCTTTGCAGCACAAATGGTTTTAGCGCTGAGAAAAACCTGATTTCTCCGGTTTTTTTTCCTCTGGGTTTTCTTCCATAGATTATGTTCTTGGAGTCATTTCTAAGAAACGGTTGCCCAATCCAAGATAATGAATATTTATCCAGTTTTTTTATCTGGCCTTTTACATTTCAGCTCTTTCTATAACTTCCCATAAATAGAATGGCATCCGCCCTGCCGCTGTCTGCCTTAGCAGATGCCAGCTCGCCATAGTCTTCTCTTGGCTTCTTCCTCTGAGGAGCAGCGGTGTGGGTTGCAGTTGCGGGATACGGTGCCGTGCTTTCGCTATTGCTGTCTGCTCTTTGCCATGGGAGACCTGAATGCGGCAGCTCCCACAGAGGAGACAGCCATTTAGGAAGTGAATGGTCCCCTGCCCCAGGTTCCACAGTATCTTTACAATAGGAGGAAGTAGGGGCTAAGGGTCCAGCCATCAACCCCATTACAGCCGGCCCTGAGGCCTTCAGAGAGCCCTCCTTCCTTGGGCCATCTGGTGTGGTAGCCATTGCCCTTCCTTTTGGGCAATATTTTGCAATATTATACCAAATGGTTTTAGGTCAACTTGGCACAAGCTAGAGTCATCTAAAAGGAGGAAACCTTATTTGAGAAAATGTCTCTATATTATCTGGTTGTAGGACATCTTCTTAATTAGTGATTGATGGGGGAGGGCCCAGTCCATTGTGAGTGATGCCATCCTTAGGCAGGGGTCTTGGGTTCTATAAAAGAGAAGTCTGAGCAAGACATGAGGAGCAAGCCAGTAAGCAGCGTCCCTCCATGACCTTGCATAGCTCCTGCCTCCAAGAGCTGTTTGAGTTCCTGTCCTGGCTTTCTTCCATGATGAATAGCTAAATGAAAGTGTAAACCAAATAAACCCTTTCCTCCCCAAGTTGCTTTTTGGTTCTGGTGTTTCACCACAGCACTGACCAAAGACAAATACCAAGTGTGTTTTTTTTGTGCCAACATCCAGGGAGCAAGGATGTGGGCTATGGTCCTTGCTGCTGGAAAGACCCTGCAGATCAGGCAGGAAAACCAGAGAGGGACACCTGGATTACACTCCCCAGGGACCTGCGAGGCTCCATACCACTCATGAGAGGCCAGGGGAGAATTGTGAGTGGAGACAGAAGCCTGGCCAGAGCTGGCTACCCGGAAGGCTGTACAGCTCCAGGCCATCTCAGTCCTCTATGCTGGTCCAACTGTTTCCCATCATCCCCTCTCTCTGAGCCCCCAGACCTGTCTCTTCTCACCATGCTTACCCTTCAGGGCCTTCTACCACACAGCCCTCTAGACTCAGTGCTTTTATCTCAGAGGCATGCTATGCCGCACTCCCCATGCCCGTACCAAAAGAAGGGGCAGTCCTATTACATTCCTTAGTGGCTGGTTTCCTTGACAGAACTGTCCATGCAGCGGGGCATGTACATAGGATGGTCACTGGGGCCCTGACCCCTCCTCCCATATGCTAAGTACCCCTTCACCAGCTGTGACCATCACAAAGGCTTCCAGACATTGCTCAGAGTCCCCTGGGAAACAGCAGGACCCCTTTGGTAACCACCGTTTTAATGAAATGAGCAAATAAGGGAGGACAGAAGTGAGAGGAGGAAGAAGCCCATGGTCCAGCAATGCCATTCTAAACACAGGGCAGAGAGGTGCTACAGTCCAGTCTTGCTGGCCTTCCTTTTTGTGAGTCTCCATTTCTTCATCTATAATATGGGGTCACCCACCTCACCCCACACGCTGTTAGTACCCAAAGCCTGTATATGGTAGGCACCTATAAGTGCTGGCTTTCACCATAACTACAAGACACCAAGCTGGACAGCACTATCTTCACTCGAGCTCCACCCTCCAAGTTCATCCATGGGTCGCAAAGATTTTTTCCTTCTAGCCAGAATCTGAGTCCTCCTCCCCGGCTGGCTGGTGTGAACACAAAGCTATTCTGAGCTTTACCTGTCCCTCCTCCAGGCAGCCCCATGGAGTGGCCTCTTCCTGAAGTGCCAGTAGCTCTCCTTCCAAGGCTGGGCCTAGCACCGCAGAGGCTTCAGGTGGCAGCTGGAGGAGTGGAGTCATGGCCTCTGTGGTTGACCCATCTCCCAGGGATAAGCCAGAGGGTCACATGGCAGCTACCACCCCTGAGGCCAAGGCAGGGCAGGGCCAAGCCCTTCCTGGAACACTGAAATAGCATCCTGTCACTGCTGCTCCAGAGATGCACCTGTTTTCCAGCATCCGGAAAGGGACCTCTGACAAGGCACTGGCAGGGTGGGGCAGCTGCTAGTCCTCAGGTTTGTGCCAGAGGCAGTGAGCTTACAACCCCTCGGGGTTCCCTGTAGTAGTCTGCACCAGTGTTCCTGGCTGCCCTCAGAGCACCATCAAGGGCTGTACATGAATGGTTATAGCCCTGCTTTCCTGAGCTATTAAACTGTAGGGGGTGCCAAGTGGAAAGACAGATGCCGTAGGCATGGTGAGGCTGGCCTCCAGCGCCCTGTATGCAGGGGATGCCAAGTGCTAAGAGTAACACTTTGGGCATGGTGAAGTCAGTGCCCTGTGGGCAGGTTATCCCAGGGATGCTACAGGGCAAACTAGGCCCACCCATCCTCTACACATGCCCGGTGCTCACTGAAAGAGGGAGGACCGAGGATCACTGCATCTAGTGTTCATTTTTTTTTTTTTTCCGGAAACTGGGGACTGAACCCAGGGCCTTGCGCTTGCTAGGTAAGCGCTCTACCACTGAGCTAAATCCCCAACCCCTAGTGTTCACTTTCTATACTCAGCATCTCCTCCTGGCATAGGAATAGCTGCCAGTGGCTGGCGGACCTCAGGGACAGAAACAGGGCCACAGAGACGGAAGGGAGGCAGAAGTTGTCATGAGTCACCTTCCTGGAGAGCCTGGATCCTAGGGTATCAGTGCTGCCCATATCTGGGGGTGGAGATGAGCCCGGGAAAGAGAAGGAGGAAAGGAGAGAGAAATCGCAGCTTTAGAGCTGAGTCCTGGTTGTGGGCGGAGTTATGTGTCTACACCCTGCCCCATGCACCTTGGAGGGAAATGGGGGGCAGTGGGCTAGCATCTCTCTGGAACATGGATCCTAGCTCTAGCTTCCTGGGAGATTCCCTAGCTCCAGCTTTCTGAACAGGACACAGATGGAATGGTATAGACCCAAGAGTAGCTTTAAGTCACTTCTGTGCTGAAGCACTTTGTCCCCATCAGGTTCTCTGCTCACCAGTGGGGTGATGGGGCCCCAGGAGTTGACAGCATCTGCCTCTGCAGACCTCCCTCTCAGCTGTATTACAAAGTCTACCTGTCCAACTCAGGGTGACTGTGCGAGAGAAGCCCCGCCTCTAGATCCAGGCTAAGACCTAGTTGGTTTAAGCTAATGTGTAATCTGCATATTCCTTCCCAAAGGCTGTTTGGCTGAGGGATAAGGGATCTTGGCCTGGGCTTGGGGAAAGAGTACTTCCCCCACACCAGGTCTTCCAGGATGTGCCCCGTTTTCTTCCTGAGGATTTGGGATAAGGATATGAGGGGAAGTGCTGAGCCACTCTTCCTATCCTAGATAGACCCTCCCATGCTGACACAGAAGGTCTCAGAGAAACTACAGTCCTAAAACCTCTGAGCTCTGGGGATGACATAAGGGGCCAGAGCCTCTCATACCATGTCCACTGTCACTGCCCAGTGGCTTCCGAGCTGATCACAAACAGCACCCCGACACACAGGGGTATTTACCTGTGGTGGGTAGAGTCTTAGATAGACACCTTGACCAAGGCAACACTTATAAAGGACAATATTTAATTGGAGCTGGCTTATAGGTTCAGAGGTTCAGTCCACTACCATCATGGCAAAAAGCAGGGTGCAGGCAGACATGGTGCTAGAGAAGGAGCTGAGAGTTCTGCATCTTGATCTGAAGGCAGCAGAGGGAGACTGTGTACGGAGCGTAGCTTGAGCATAGGAGACTTCAAAGCCCGCCCCCAAGGTGACACACTTCCTCTGGCAAGGCCACACCTACTCCAACAAAGCCACACCTCCTAATCGTGCTGCTCCCTGTGGGCCAAGCATTCAAAAGCATGAGTCAATGAGGGCTATTTTTATTTAAACCCCCACAGGTGGAGTTCACCCCTCTAGAATCCACAGCTTCTCACTATTAGGAGTGCTTTCCTGTCCCACAACTCGGTGCAGGCAAATTCATGTGGTTGGCTTGGACCAATGGCTGTTCATGGGCAGAAGTGACCATGTAACCCATTCCTATTCCAAGCCTGAGCCAGCAGTCCTGGCTACGCCTGCTTCCTTTATGCTTCTGCTAATGTAGCAGGACACATGTGGTAGCTGTGGGCCTAGGAGAGAGGAGAGAAAAGGAACAGAGCCCCCACCACACCCAGCAAGGACAGCTCATCTCCAGCCCACTGCAGACCTTCATCAAGTGATAAGAATTCATGGTTGGGGCTGGAGAAATGGCTCAGTTAAGTTCTGAGTACTGGCTGCTCTTACAGTTTACCTGGGTCGGGTTCCCAGATAGATGGTAGCTCAAAACCATCCGTAACTCTAGCTTCAGGGGACCCAGCACCCTCTTCTGCCCTCTGTGCACACCAGGCATATACATGGTGTATATACATACATGCGGGCAAAACACTCATACACATAAAGTAAATAAATAAATCTTTTCTAAAACAGAATGTACTGTCGATGAATGTCTACAACCTTGGGCTGTTCTCCTGTGGATGCATTAGTGCCCTGGGTCACTAGGGACAAATCGCTGTAGACTAGGTACTTAGAGACTATGTAGACTAGAACAACAGATCCAGGGACCAGAGTCCAAGTGAGAGGTCACCAGGAAGTGCAGACATGGGCAGGGCTAGACTTCTCTGGAGACTAAGGATAGTTTTCATCCTTGCTTCTCCTGCCCTGTGGAGCTGTCTATACTCTCCCTCTACATGCTCCCCTTTCTTGTAAAAATGTCTGTGACAGCACAGGGCGGGGTTGAGGGGGGTCAATCTCATGATCCTGTGCGCCATCTCCTCTCTCAGCATTCTTAACATAATCCCGCCTGCAATACTCCTGTTTTCCAACTAAGGTGACGACGGTTGTGGGTGGGAAGGCTGGGTTGGTTGGTTTGGTTTTACTGTTGGTTTTTTTTTTTGTTTGTTTGTTTGATTTTCGTTGTTTTCTCAACCTCCCATACTTGGCGATGATTTGGTTAAAGTACTTGCCGGGCCTCTTCAGAGCAGCTCTCCCCCGCCTGTCCTTACTGTGAGGGATGCACTCTGCCACTTCCTATTCAGTTCAACTCCTTACATAAAGCACCGCTACTGCGACCCACTAAACTGATTTCACGCCAGAGACGGGTCGCCACCTGCAGTGCGGAACATCCTATCCCAGCCCCCACAGCTGTCCTGGCCGGGAGCGGGCAGGCTAAAAAAGCAAGATTTAAAGGGAAGAGGTGAGCTGTTTACATACACCCAAAATAGAGCCTCCACCCCACCCCACCCCACCCAGACACTTCACCTACTCTCTGTTCTCTCCCTCATGCCAGCTCCCAAGGCTGCCGCCTGCACCCGAGAAGCACATAGGTGCCAGTTCAGACCCACGGGAGCCTGGATGTTTCTGGGAGAGAGGCATTTGCCGGTGGAAGCAAAGGTTTGTATGTCAGGGTGCAGCTCATCTAAGCCCTCTCTCTACTGAACTCTACTGATGGATTGGGAAGTGTCCCACCCTGGGGAGCCCTTATTCTCACTGTCATGTTGTCCCCTACAGCCTGACACCCCAGTGTCCTGATTCCCACTGATCACAGATAAATCAGTGGTTGAGATTACAGCTGAGCATCCATGATCCAAGATGCCCAGGACCACAGATGTTTCCGGGTTTCTAACTTCCGAAAGCACTCAGGCTTCCCGAAGTCCTTCTGAGCTCAGGATGTATGTGTGTTTGTATATGCATAATGAGATCTCTGGATATTTGCATATGCATAATGTGGGGTTGCCAGGGACCCTGGCCTAAAGCTCAGACTCATTAACCTCAGGTCTTTCTTCTGTAGTCTGAATGTAACTTGACATCATATTTTAAATAATTCTGTGCATGGAAATGAAGATTCGCGCTGCGGAATTTTCCATTTGTGACACAGTGCTGTCGCACTGCGAGTTCAGTGTTCGGAGCATTTTAAATTTTATATTTTCAGCTGAGGGATTCTCTAACTAGACTAACATCTTCCCTTTTGAACAAGCATACTCAGGTGACAGAAACAGGTTATGACATGCCAGAGATTTTCAGTGTGACTTTAAAGTAAACAAGACATCCACGCCTCTTCAAGGACAAGCAAACTCAGGCTTGGAGGAGCAGGAGACCTTGCCTAGAGAATGTTAGTCCTAAGTGCTGGATCCCCAGCTCAGCTGCCTGCCGGATGCCTCCCTGGGAGACCCACACACTCTTGTCACAGCCAGGAAACAGCTCACTGCTGTCTTCTCAGTCACCACAGCAAACTTTCTCCTCACCCAGATGCCTTTAGTTCTCTTACCCAGCACCTGTGACCTGGACCCAAAGACCTTTCCTTAGGGCTTGTCTGTCCATCTGTAAATCAGGGATGTGGCCCACCTAGGCTGCAGGAGGCTGAGGAGAAGGTGTGCTGGGACAGAGCTGGCCCTCAGGACAGCCTTTCCCTGCCAGTGCCTGACAATATCCAGGCCAGCTGGCACAAAATCCCATGAATAACAGGCATTGATTCTCCCACAGTCACAGAGAGCAGAGGCCCCATGTCGATGAACGCCAGGACCACATTTCCCCTGTGACCCAGGGAGGACCCCAGCTCCTTCCTGCCTTGTTAGTCACAGGCCATCAGGCTGTCATTGGTCTGTGGCTGTACCACCCCCATGGCCTCCTGGCTCTGTCTACCATCTGCCTTCCCTCTTCTAAGGACAACAGTCAGACTAGATGGGGGACCCTATTCCAGTCCAGCTTCATGAACTCATTTTGACTAGATGTCTGCAGCAGGCTAAGGCTGGAAACTGGGGGTGTCTCTGCAGCGTGGCCCTCCCTTCCAACAACCTTCTTCCCACTTTCATCAAGGTGACCATCAGGGTTGGATCAACTAGAACCAGATATCAGTATCCATATCACTCTCTCCTCACATCTTCCAGGGCATCTCATCCTCTCTGCCACCACTGACCTCAATCCCTGCCCTCCTTGCCTGGGACTCCCTGTACAAATGGCATCTTGTAGGCGGTTCATGAGTCCTCTCAGATGAAGAGGAAACCCCTCAGCTCAGCATAAGCTATAAGCCTTCCTCAGTCCCACCCCTTTGCCTGTCCCCATGTTCCTTTGTTCTGTTCACTCTGGAGGCTGGCCCACCTGTGCTCACCTACACATCAACCCATGGGACAGTGCACCACACAAGTCCCCTGAGAATAATGCCCAGAGCCCCTAAGGAATCAATAGCTCTTGGCCTCAGTGGTACAACCTTGACAATGGACAGCAGAGATCCTAGGACAGATGTTCTTCTTATACAGAATACTATTGTTCTCAGCGCCTTGGGAGGGCCTATGGAGCTGGGCTTAGTGCCACTGGCAAGGTATGTATGGTCTCATCCTACATATCACTCGCAGGTTAGCAACCTGCCAGGCCGACTCTGGTCAGTATAGTATGGAGAGGGTTGGAGGTGAGCTCCCAGCTGCTTGAAGGCTCAGGGCAGAGGATATCTCTAGGGGATGAAGACAGTCAAACTAACCTTCAAATGATAACAAGAAGGTAAAGAAGGCAAGAGTTGGTCCCTACAGAAGGGATGGAAGGGTCCTGAGGCCAGGAGACACAGAGTAGGAGGAGCCAGGGCAAGTCTTGAATAAAGGACAGAGGGATCTCTGGTGTTGGCATCAGGAACCAGCTTTACAGTTGGTTGCAGATCGCCTCCGACCCAGCGATGATGATGTCCCCCATAGGCGACAGGGACTTGCGCATCTGTTGCCATGGCAATCGTCATACATTCCCAGCATCCATTTGGTTTATCTCCCACCTTTACCTGCGAGTGGTTACGTCATAGCCTAAATAAAAGGCAGACCCTTCCTGACCTTCACCCCTTCTTCTTCTCTCTCTTTTCCCCCTTTGTCTCTGTCACCCCTTCTTGTCCCCTCTCCCCACAATAAACCTCTCTCATGTGGAACTGCATTGGCCTGGTGTGGTCCGTCTGGACGCTAACCACAATTCTATCACAACATCAGGTCCATAGGTTGTCAAGGTAATCGAGTGAATAACAGATCTGAAGAGCTGAAGTCTTCACT
Source organism: Rattus rattus (assembly GCF_011064425.1). Classification (NCBI taxonomy): domain Eukaryota; kingdom Metazoa; phylum Chordata; class Mammalia; order Rodentia; family Muridae; genus Rattus; species Rattus rattus. The sequence continues at coordinate 69,300,759 of NC_046164.1, forward strand.
CCCCGCTTCTGAGGCCGCTCCCTACCACACCCTGCCTGACTCCAACAACAGCTCACTTCCGGCAGGAAGCCGCTGCCCTGAACCCTCAGCACACACCCTTCCCAGCTCCATGAGCCAGACTAAAACCAGAAGTGACTCCTCTCCCTGGGTGACAAGATGCAGTCCACTCGGCAGCTGCCATGACAACGCATGCCACACTCCAGCCATCTCCTGAATCAACAAGGAAATGACAAGCAACTGGAAGGAAGGCAAACAAGGAGTGGATAGGGAATCCAAAGGCGCAGGTAAGGGGCACTGAGGAGCCCAGGGCTGGGACAACGACATGCTCAACTCCCATCAGACTGGTGTCCTGCCTGGTTAGGGCATGGCTAAAACCCCTGAAGGCCACTGGCTGCTACGTATGAAATATAATTAAGCAAGCTACAAATAGGATCAGGTACTACCAGAGCCCTGGCATCCAGCTCAGAGGCCAGTGCCCAAGAGGCCACTCCTGACCCTTGGTGTGGAACAAGGACCCTTGTCCCCTTTTCTGTGTGGGTATGCACTGGACTGCTCTTGGGGAGGGTGGTTTGGCAGAAGGCATTCTTGTATAGCCACCCCACATACAGGAATGTCCTTCCCCTTCCGTCTCCAGGTGCGTGCTGAGCCATTTGAAGGAAATGTCATGGTAGCAGGGTGCATACAGTGTGTTTACCTGAAGCCTGTGGTGCTCAGTCAATGCAAGCCCACAGACTCAGACCAACCAGTGCAGGACATGAGAAGCAAACAGGTCTGGACTCTTCCAGCACATCAGTGACATGAAACAAAAGCAAAAGGACGGGAGGTGGAGAAGGTTCTAGAATAAAGGACAGATGAAGGAGAACTACGACAGCCAGTCATGATGTGAGCCTAGCCAGGGTCTCCAGGGAAAAGAGGAAAACCAACCTAAGGGCATCCATGAATGCCCTCCCCTGTGATGGAAGCTTGATCCCCAGTTAAGAGTACCAAGGTGGTGGGAGATTCGTGAGGTGGGGCCCACAGGAAACGGGTGGGTCACAGGAACTCCACCCTGGAAAGGATTGATGCGTGCCTCATAGGATGGGCTGACTGGGCCCTGGGACATGGATGAGTTATCAGAAGCAAAGGTTGCTATGACACCAGGCCATCCGAGTAGCCAGATGTTAATGCATTTAACCAGCTTTAAGCTTCCTTTATGCTTCACCACCATGATGCCACGCAACTGGGGGGCCCTCACAGGTGCCAGCAAATGCCTCTCGGACTTTCCTGCTGAGGGCACCGTGAGCCAAATAGGTTGCCTTTCTGTTCAGGACAGGGAAGAGCAAACTGTAACAATGTATCAGCAGCCAGTGTGCCCAATGAGCGGGTCACAGGGTGTTTGCCATAATTTTTTTTTTTACAATTTCTCTGTGTGCTTCAAATCTTTTCCCAAAAATACATATTTGTCAAGGCCTGGAGAAAGTTGATGGAGCAGAAGCTTGTTCTGCTAGCAATAAGATGGGGCCCTATTTGCTTGCTTGCCCACAGGCTGATGTGGAGAGGCAGACGTGTTCGGTGGAACAGCACCCGTGGTCAACCCCAAGGACATTAGGCTAAGTCACCAAAGAACACGGATGGTGTGGTTCCACTCCTGAGGGCCCCAGTGGGAAGAACTCATGCTGAGAGGAAGGAGAATGGTGAGGGTCAGGCCAAGGTGGGAAAGAGTGGGCTAGTCCCAAGAGGACCACTTCAGTTGGTTTTCACATGAGGTCTCACTATGAGGTCTAACTCTGTAGACCAGACTAGCCTGCAACTCACAGATATCCACCTGAGTGCTGGGCTTAAAGGCATGTATGACGGCCTCCATTATATAGGATGGAGAGTTCTGGAGGTGGAAGGTTATGCTTATACTGACGGTGCATTCAGTGCCCCTGAGCCACAATCCTAAAATGGCTCAGTGGGTGACGCTGTGCTGTATCTATAATTCCATGATTAAAAAACAAACATACATAAAACCGTCTGCAGCCACTTTGTACCTGGGGCATACAGTGGATAGGGCACTACAGGGATAACTAGAGAGATGCAACATGCTACCCTGAGGTCTGTGGATCAGCAACCCATCATCTCCCAGAGTCCCTGGGCTTCCAGACAATATGGTGGCTATGGACTCTGACAACAATGTCCACTGTCCAAGACATGAAGGGGCCAGAGACAAGACATGCAGGATATGGCACAAGGCACTTGCTCCCAAACCACTGAGCCACACCATACAGCACCAAGCAGCATGGCCATGGGCCCAACTTGACTCTCAAGAGCCAGCAGCTGGTTTTCTAGCTCAGGCCTCAGCCACCGTGGCTGCAGAGTGCTCATATGTCTCCCGGGGTCTGCCATGCTGAGGCTGGATATCACAGGCTGAACATCTCGAGACCTGTCCCCAAGGTGACTGTTAGGTGGAAGGCTTTGAGTAGTGAGAGGTAGGAATGCCCTTACGAAAGAAAGCTAGAGAACTTGGCAAGAAGGTACCAGCCAGGAACCTAGCATGGGCCCTCATCGGACAGAGTCTGTCTGGGCCTTGGAGCTCTAGCTTCTGGGTGGAGAGAATCCATGCTGGGTCTCCAGGCCCTCCTGAAGCCTGGTACTGCTGTCCCCAGATGTCTGCACACTTGACCCAGTACTGTGCAGCCATGAAGTTTCCATAAGGTACTGAAGCCCCACCGTGCCTCAGAAGCTGGAGGATCAGAACATCCACAGCTGGCGGAGGCATCCCCTTTCCAGGAGTGCCTGATTAAATGGATAGACAGAGAGGACTTGAGGCAGACTCTGGACAGGCAGACAGACAGTATTGTGTCAGTCGAGACAGAAGAGCAAAGGGCAGCCAACAGCTGAGCGCTCCCTACCCTGCTCCAGCACCCTCCCAGAAGAGCACAGCAGGGAGCCACCAGATGGGGAATCATGAGGGGGTGGGTGACAGGGACAGGGAGGGAAGGCTACAAGAGACAGGGAACAGCCTGTGCAAAGGCGTGGCTGTGAGAAGCAAGAGAGTCCTGAGCGGAAATCTCCAAAACTCAACATGGTAGGGCCATGTGAGAAGGTTACAGGAGAGGTCAGGGAGTGGCAGCTGGAAGGCATTCCTCAGCCAAGCTACTGTGAGGGTGCCATCCCCAGAAACAAGTCCATCTAGGGCCCAACAGTGCGGGTACTACAGAAAACAACATGGCAGTCCCCGAAATACCAAAGCATCACAAGACACAGCAAGTTCTACTTGAGATATGCACAAAATCAGGGACATCAAATATCCCATGCCAGGTTCGCTGTAACGCAGTGACCACGTCCAACAGTAGCTGCTAGCCTGTGTCCATCATCATGAGCAAACACAATAGTGTCCACGCCATGAACTCAGACTTCAAAGGGAAGGCCAGCCAGGTGTGGTGGCACACTCCTGGAATCTCAGCACTTGGGGGGCTGAGGCAGGAGGATTACATCTTTCAGACCAGTTTGGACTATATAGCAAGACCCCGTCTCGGGAAAAAGGGAGGACATTTTTCTATCTGCTACAGCATGGATAAAATTTGAGGACATTTTACTAGTGAGAAAAGCTAGCTGCTGAGAGACAAACACGGGGGCGGGGGGAGTTGCATTCATACGAGATATTAAGGGCACACAGCAAATACAAGGAGACAGAACAGAGAATGCTGGGAGATGGGCTGGGGTTAGTGAGGACACCGTCTGGATGAAAGAGTTCTGGAAATGGATGACCTACTAATGTCACTCAACTGGGCGCTTAAACATGGTTTAAATGGTAAAATTTACGTCGTCAATATTTTACAATTTAAAAGAATCAAACATAATACATCAAAACGAAAGCTGCTCCCACCAGAAGACAGGAGAGAGTATGGCTGAGTCACAGCCAGGCACGGGCAGTGGAGAAGCACTGAGCAGGGACAGACCTGCTGTAGAAGGAGAACAGGTATGGTGCCCAAGCCAGGGGAGGTTCAGGGACCACAGAGAAAGGCTGGAGGAGGTTGACAGTAGCAACAGTCCTCCTCGGGCGACGAGGACCCACATGCTCTTTCCAAAACAAACCTACCTCTTGAGTGCCTTGTCCACCTACCTGGCTCTATGCTGGTAGTAAAGATGGGGTTGGGGAGAGCCTTAAAAACACACGGGCAAGGGCACAGCCACAGCAGAGGCCAGCTTCCTCAGTGACATCACTAGAGCCAGCAGAGGAGACACCAGATTCCCCGTCCTTCAGGGTCAGGGTCAGGGAACGGCAGCCAAGAGTTACTTTAGAAGTGGAGGAGTCCTGAGCAGCTAAAGAATACCTTTAGAAACTCCATAACGGACAGCAGAGCCAGCGGTCCTGAGGGCTCCTCTCTGAGCTCACTCAGCATGAGCCCAGCCTCAAACAACGCCCCCTCCCCTTAGCCTCCCACTGCACGGCCTTGTCCTATCCACGCAAGTCACTCAAGTGCTAAGAGTCCAGATGTCACAAAACATCAGAAAGTGGTGGGAAGGGCCAGGCACTTGGGCCTCTGATCCCAGCTTGGCCTCTTTTTAGCCATGCGCCCTTGGCTTTCTTCCCTCAACCCCCAGGCCCCTTCGTGTTTCTGAGGATGTTCTGTAAAGTCTAATGGAACTCCAGTCAGCCCTGTGCAAACGGAAGCTGTAATCATGGATCATAAACGCACAGGCCCAGGCCCCAGACTCGACCTCCTCTAATTGCTGGCTTCTTCCTGCCCTGCAAACCGCAGCCTCCCTGCAGAGTTCAGAGCTCTCGCTGCAATTCATTTCTGCCCACCAGAGTTCATGGGCACCTGGGGAAATGGCTCTTGCCAGACACACACACAAGTACATTGATGTGGGTCAGGTGGCTGATTTCTGAACGATCCAGTCTCCCTAAGTGGGAGAAGAAGGCCTGTTCAGTGCCAGGCCCTGGCTCTTGGCCTGCAAAATGGAGAAGCAGAGGTAACCGGCCCCTCCCCTCAGCCTTGAGCTGCTGCAGCCCCCAGGATAAGATGGGCCCTTAGGATGCAGGCTCTCCCCCTCCCTGACTAACCCCCTTTTATAGAACTGAGAGCAAGGGCTCCAAGTAGTTTAAGCCCTTCCTACATCTCTGGCTCTCACGGTCTGTGTGGCTCTGTACACCACGGTCACCTGTCCCTAGCCAGGAACTCCCCCAGGGCAAGGGCTCTGCATTGTATCACTACTGCCATACACCCTACCTGGGGACAACACAGAAGCCCCACTTCAAATCCCCCACGCCCAGGAAGAACACTGGTGAAGTGTTTACAGTGACCTTGCACCTACAGGTATGGAGAACATGTGTCCCAGGTCCCATCAGTCCTGAGCTTGAAGGACCGAGTCTTGAGGCCATGGCTTCTACCTATGCTTGGCACAGTTCCTAAACTGCTTGCACTGCTTGTGGCTAGCTGTTGGCTCCTGGCAACCCAGAGGCATGACTGTGGCCATGACACGGGCAGGGAAGGGACCGAGGGTTTCCAACAAGAAGCCTTGCCCATGACAAGTCATATAGCACTGGGTTCATGACCCCTGGCCCCAGCATGCCCTTCGCCTGGTATGATCCCTTGCTGGAGCTGGGTGGAGCCCCTTGCCTACAGCAGAGAGTGAACCTGAATGGACCCCAATAAGACCTGGTGTGGGGTGGGGAGAGGGGGCTGGGAGAAGACTTAGGATGTGGCCTTGGCACCTGTCTCCTTCCATGTGTAATGACAAATGCCCAGGTCCTCCCTTAGTCACACCAGCTCCTGGTTCTGTCCTCTCCTCCCTCTGTGGCAGAACACCTTAAACAGGATGTTGTCATGTTAGTCCTTATGGCCAGATCAGCAGAATGACCCTTATACAAAGGGGGTGGGGCTTGTGGACAGTGCAGACCCTGGACCGGCCAGCAGTGTCAGCACAGCCTGGGGACCCAGGAATCTACATTGCTGGTGCTCAGAGCATTTGGCCTCTCCTTGTCTTCCTCACTTCCACCCCTGTTTTAGGGTTGGGTCCTCACTGACCACAGCCTCACGGGAACCCCAGGACTGAGAGGTCTCATGGTGCCACATACAAGTGTGGTACCCACAAACACAAAAGACAGGGAGCACGAGAGGCAGATGGCACAAATGGAGCTACTCCAGAAACTCCTCCTGCAAGGGACCCTTCTCTCACCACTTTGTCAAGTTCTTTTTTGATGGTATACCACCTCCTCCAGGCAACGTGCCAGAATTTCACTGAGGTCAGGATCTACCCACTGCCACCTTGAGTTCTTTCTCACCATGTGTAGCCAACATCTTGTGTGTCGTCCTCAATGGATAGAGACTTCTGAGAGAGGAATGGCATCCTGGCCAGGGTTTGACGCAGAAGTGACTCTGTCAGATTGTCTCAAGCCACTGTATTGACTGTGTTAGGGACCAGTTGTTTTAAGGACGCTGGAGCAGCAGGGTGTGGGCTACCTCTGCAGAAGGCTAAGGTCTGGAAGCCATGTCTCCTGGTAAGTGTCATATCAGTCAATGTCATGTCCATCTTGGGCACATGGATAGAGGCCGTACCCAGCTGGCCACCCGCATTAGACAAGTGCCCTGGTAGCTTGAGCAGTCCCAGATCTGAGCAGAGCCCTATAGAGCCTCAAGGTGCCAGGGGGCTCAGAGTCAGAAAGAGGAGATGCCCTAGATTAGAACAGATCACCAGGGGGAAAGAGGCCCCAGAGCCCCTGGTATGAGATAAAAATCACCTCAAGATTCCAATTTATGGTCAGATGCACTCTCCAAGGTGCCAGCCATGGAGCCATAGGCCCCATTTCAAGTAAAAAGGAGGACTCACCTTTCCATGGTGAAGGTACCTTTCAGTGTATAATAGCACCACAATGTCCCTGTCTCACAATGGCTGAAAAACAGGAGCTCCTGCCTCTGAGTGCTGACTCTGTCTGTGGGAAGGGGTGGCTAGAAGGGAGAAGGGATCTGGACAGAAGGCTAGCCCAAGGCTGAGTATCACTTGGAAGGTTCCCCCTCGACTCAGTATGCCCTCCTGTAAAATGGGTGATACCTTAGGGAGGTGAAGCTGTTGCTTTGCTACCGATGATTCCTATGCCATATGGCACCCAGTCCATGTTCAGGGTGGGTCTCCCCTCCCCAGTAAATCCAATCTACAAACTGCCTCCCAGATGGTCCTAGGTGCATCTGCCGGGTCTCTGGACCCTATCAAGTTGATGGCCGCATTAACCAGTATAGATGGTTTGTTTCTATCAGACACAGGGCCGCCACCTTCACTGGCCTCAGAACTGGAAAAGCATGGTGGGAACCACACCATCCTGGCCTGCAGGTCTGACCCCACTGCCCAGCCCTGCCTATCACATGACCTTAGGCAGGCCACACTTCATGTCCAATTGGAGCACAATACTTGCAAATGGGAGCGATGACATCACAGCACTGGGATTTGTAAGGGTTGGAGGTCATGCCTGCACATGTCCCCAGAGTGCCCAGGACCCACGGATGCTATAAAACATAGACATTGATTGCTGAGAGATAAACAATGGCTCCCTGGGGACCTGCCCGGTCAGCAGCCAGGGTTGCTGAGGTTGCCACACCCGGGGTATATTTAGCTCTCTACTGAGGCTCTGCCAGGTAAGCCTTCCATCTGAGCAAGGACGCAGAATTTCAGGACAGCAGTTAATTTCTCCTCAGTGACATGAAATGTGCTCCTGCACGGGAGCCCCTCTTTCGTTTATAACCGCAGATGAACTCATCAGCAGAGATCACAGCACACAAACATTTGGGTTCCTGGGCTGGCAGCCTGCCAGGTGTTACTCAGAGCTCTGCAGTGAGTGTAGAATACCAGCTATGGGTAGGGAAGCCAATGGCTGCTCTCTAGGGGAGTGTCCTTGAGATCAGTCTGAGCAAAACTGTCACTCACCCAGCCTTGAAATGAATCAGCTCAGAGAAGCGGAGAAGCAAGGAGCTAGGAGTAAAGGAAGAGTACTCATCGTGCCTTTACCTCTTGATGGATTTCCCTCGGACGTACTTGTTGTAAACACCTTTCTAAGACAGCACTGTGTACAAACATATCCTGAAGTCTGCACTGATCATTGACACTGACAGGCGGTCTATTTACCCCTCAGTATCACTTTATAAAATATTGTATAATATTACATAAAGTGTATAATATTCCATCCTTGATCAGAAGTTCTTAGAGCGGTCCAGAGTCTCGTAGTATTCCCCAAGAAATTCTTGGGGCTTACTGAGGCCAAGACCATTTTGCTACTAAGACTAGAATGTTCTGGACATTGGATGATGCTATGGTTAGGATACCATGGTGGTTTGAATGAAAATGGCTCCTTAGGGTCATAGGGAGTGACACAATTGGGATGTGTTGGAGTAGGTGTAGCCTTGTTGGAGGAAATGTGTCGCCGAGGGTGGGCTTTGAGGTTTCAGAAGCTGAAGCCATGCCTAGTGAGTCACTGTCTCTTCCTACTGCGTGGGGATCCAGATGTGGCCCTCTCAGCTACTTCCCCAGCACCATGTCTGCCCGCAGGCTTGCATGCTCCCTGCCATGATTGATAATGGACTGAACCTCTGAACTGTAAGCCAGCCCCCATTAAATGTTGTCCTTTATAAGAGTTGCTGTGGTCCAGCAATGGAACCTTAGCTAAGACAGATACTGAGTGTTCAAGGCTTATGGCCCAAGGTGGTCCTATGGGGAGGAGGAGGCCTAATGAGATGTGGCCCAGAGGGAGGTCCTTGGATCACTAGGGTTGATCTCCTGTCTTCATTTCTTGTCCTGCCAATGTGATGAAAATCTTTGACAAAAGCAACTTAAGGGTTGACTTAAGTTGGATCTGGCTCAAGACACAGACCATCCCAGCAGGAGGTCAAAGCAGCGGCAGCAGGGGCTTAGGAATTAGGAAACAAAGAGATGTGTGAATGTTAGTGCTCAGCTCACGTTCTCCATCTTACATAGTCCAGGACACCCCTAAGGTGGGTCTTCCCACCTCTACTGGCACAGATGACCCCCACAGGCCCACGTCCCAGTAACCAGCCCAGCCTCTGAAGCAGGCAGTGAAACCCCAACCTCTCTGCTTCCTCTTGCCTCACGCCTGTGAGGTGAGCAGTGTTTCTGCCACACATGCCCAATCATCACCATCAACAACATCAGGGGACTAAAAACAGTGGTTCTGCCCAATGAGGGTCCTGATCCTTCTGAAACTCCAGATCCAGATAGGTATGTTCTTCTATTCATAAGTTAAATGTCCTTGGGTATTTTGTGATCCCATCAGAAAACTAACAGAATTGTACTAGAGGCTATTGACTGTGACTGTACTGAGGCAGGAGGAAGAGCCTACAGGCTGAGCGAAGTGTCTGGAGGCATCTGGAGGAATGGGCTAGAGGAGATCTTGCAAGTTGTTGAAGAAGCTCAGAGAGAGATCCTGAGGAGCTCAGAAGATCAGGATGCTACGGGAAATGTGCATAGTGGAGTCTATGCTGAGGACGATTTACCCAGAAGTGGGCAAGTGGCCTCTCTTGCTTTATCTCAGTAAGGAATATGGTTGTAATTTTCAATATCCTGACAGCATTTGAGAGGACCGGCTAGTTTATCTGACAGAAACCATGTCATGGCCACGCAACAGTCAGGCTTTGGCATGACATCACAAGCTGGAGCGTGGACACTGCTGGCTGCATTTAGCCAGATTTACAACAAGAATGAGGAGCAAAGAGGAGCAAAGAACTTTGGAAAGTTCAGCTTGGACAGAAGGACCCTGTGTCAAATTTTAACTGGAGGCTATGGCTTCTAACTCCTAGGCACAATATGCTCAGGGCTCCTGAGAGATAGACAAGTGTCTACAGAAGTTACCACAGGTACAGAGAACAGAAACAAACAAGGCAAAAATGCCTCAACTTCCAGGACAGAATGCTTTCTTGAAAGGGCACCAGAGTGCCCTGTGTACCCCAGCCCACCTAAGTTGGGCAAACAAGGCACCCAGAAGTCATTGTAGCAGCCGTGGTCCAAGCCAGCCCTGAAACAACTCCTTGTGCTCACAGATCTCTGACTGTCCATGGGATGCTGGCTTCACAGAGGTACAGAATGTGGGGTTCTGGGTCAGAATGGCTTTCACTGGCATGACAAAGGAAGGCCCAAAAAGGCTAGGCCAAAGCTACAGGACTGGAATTTCTGCAAACAGTCCCAGGAGCTGCTGAGAGAAGCTGCAGATAACATACAAACCCATTGGAGAGAGACTGTGAGTTACAGCCAAGGCTGAAGTGGTGGAATTGCCTAAGCCCTCGGGGGCAGGGGAGACTGCATCCTTCTACAGTCTACCTCAGATATTGGCCATGCAGATTTAGGGTTTCGTGTCTGTGCTGCTGTGCTTGGATCTTGCATTAGGCCAATACCTCCTATTTTCCTATTCCTACATTTCAAATAAAAATGTTTACCTCAGAAAGTATAATTTTCTTTATTGTCCTTTAAAAACAAAACAAAAAAACCAAAAAAACAAACAGGGACTCACAGCTTAGACTTTTTGAGTTCAGAGGTCTTGAACGCTGACTTTTCATTTGGTTTTGTTGTTTTTATTTTCATTTTTGACTTGCAAGAAGCAGTAAGACAAAAGAGACATGTTGGGTCTTGGGAATGGAGGGGTGCAGTCTGCACCCTGAGGTGGATATAAGGCTTTGCATCATGCAGGAATGCTATAATCTGGTTTTTAAATTTTCTCTAAGGCTTCAGTAAGGAAGGCTAGGTCCTCAGGTAGCACTATTGGGAGGTGGTGGCATAATCTTAAGGAGGTATGGCCAAAGGGAGCACTGGGAGTGTCCTCAAAGCACACAGTGGGACCCCAGCCTCTTCCTCATCCTCTTTTGCTTTTCTGTCATGAGGTGAGCAGAATTACCCTGCCACACACTCCCACCATTGTACCTACATCTCAGCAGAGGCCTGAGGGTCCTGGGAGCCCTGTGAGGAGGAGCTCAGAAGCATTTTCTGTTTAGAAGTGATTGCCGCAGGTCTTTTCCGCTGCTGACAGGAGCTGACAGTCACCCTCCCTGTCTCCAGACTGCAGTGGAGTTTTGCAGAGGCTGCACATGTGATGTCACAATCATGGGACCAGACATCAGAGTCTGGTCACTGTGAATCCAGGTGCTAACGAGATTCACAGATCTGCAGAGCGACTCTGCACTCGTTAACTATGCTCCTGGGTTCACACGAGAGCAGCTTATTACACTTTTAATTAAATAACTTTAAAAAATTCTGTGTTTTAATTTCTATCTCAGCAAATATTCTTAAGAGCAAGCCACATACAAGTACTTAAAGCAGGGTCTTAGGGCCTGGAGGCCTGGGAGGTCCCGTCGAAACAGACATTGGCTCGCTTGGCCTGTTATCTCTGACCGGAGACATCAGTTGATGACATAGTCCTCCCTCTGTTGTGGCTTCTGATGCCCAGCCTCCAGCCATACTGGGAGCAACACCTCTCTGGCATCTCCCAAGGCAGCACCCCGCTCTCAGGAGTCCTGAGTACTTAAGGCTCAGTGTGCTTCCCTAACTGCTTCTAAGAGACAGCCATGTCCCCCGGCTATCGAAATGGCTCAGGGCACACCGAGTGTTTACATTTAGTGAATCAAGAGAAACAGCCTTCACCCTATGAAAAGTTACCCTCACATTCTCAGACTATAGGTATAAAGAAGTGTCCACCCCAGCCACAGAATGTTCCAGAAACAGTATTGACTGACTAATGATCTCCAAAAGATGTCATTTTCCTTCTTGAAATATCTGGCACTATGATACTCGTGTGGATATGAGGGTTTTGCGGTGTGGTTAAGGTGCCTCGAAGTTAAAACCCATGTCGTCCAGGATTGTCTGGGGGTACATGGCAGCTGTCCTTATGAGAAGGAAGCAGAGGGAATTTACACAAGCAGGTCACGTGGGAAGATGGAAGACACCGTTGCAGGCCTGGTGCGGCTACAAGCCATGGAATGCAGACAGCCATCAAAGCGGAAACAGGCATGTATTAACTAACTTAGAGACCGTGGGAGGCACAACTACACACCAGCCAGGCTTGACCGCTGTCTCCCAGGCTGCTAGTGGACACATCTGTTCTATCCCAGCCCTCCATAGGGCTAGAGGGGACAAGAGCCAGAGTGACCAAGAAGGTCCCGACTACAGATCATGTCCCAATGCCACCAGCATCTAGAGCCAGCCAGGTCCCATGCTCGACAGAGGACACAAACAGCCTCAAACCCAAGGGGCTCAGGGGTGAGAAAAAAGATCATCCCCAGCCCCAGCTGTGCCTCACCTCACCCTGGGAACACAAAACCTCAGTGAAGGATTTCGTGTGGCTTCTATCCTCAGAAGTGCCAGGGACACATTCAGCCCCACACCAGTGTAGGAAGAGCTTCCTGGAAGAATGATGTTCAAATGGACACTACGATGTCCATTAAAACAAGATCCCGCTCTCCCCATGGGGGAAATGGTTTGGGGTGGATGTGGAGGAGGACTTCAGGGGCAGCAAGGCTGGTTCTTCTGACCCGTCCAGAAAAGATCTGCTTGCCCTGGTGGCCTCCCACATCCTGGGGCTCCTGACCCTTCCTCCATATTTGAAGCCAGCGTCCCAGAAGGTCCCCTCCTGGTCTGTTCTGGTTGTCACTTTCCCATCTCTTCTGACCTGCCTCTCACCAACGAAGACCCACCTGGTTAACCCAGAATCATGTCCCCACGGGAGGGCCCTCATTTACTCACATCTGAACACTCCCTCTGCCCATGTAAAGCTGACACAGTGACGAGTTCCAAAAATTAGGACAGGAGGCCCCCGGGAGCCAGGATCCAGTCCTCACATTGTCTGCGATGAAGCATACCAGAGAGGGTCAGTAACAGCCCTGGGTTGCACAGCAGACAGGACTTGACCTGAGTTCTCAGCAGGGAAGTCCGTGGGTTCAAAGCCAAGGAAGGAGGCAACAGTGTAAATAACAGAGTGGGAGGCTCTGTGGTCATGTGCAGCTGGAGCAGGCCAGAACTTCAGTGGAAAAGCAGACAAAGTCCAGATTGGGGTGGGGTAGGGGGCAGGGAGAAGGCAAGCAGGGCGAGTGAAGACAGAGGCACTGTGACTGAAGACTTCCAGAGCATCCTGGAACAGCTCTGAGCTTAACTAGGGGCCGAGTTTGATTCTTGGAAGAAAGGAAGCTTCAACCAGGCTGAGGCTAGACCAAACCTAAACTCTGCCAGAAACACTAGGTGACGACACCCTCAAGGTGACTCCTCCCCTTACTCATCCTCCTCTCTTCTTCCTTCTCTCTCTATTCTTCATCCATTTCCCCTTCCCTTCTTACCCCTTACCCCTTCCTTTCTCCTCTTCCTCCTCCTCCCCCATGTCCTCCCTGCTAGTGTAACTCTTTCACCTGTCCCTTCCCCCTTCCCCTCTCCCTCCTTACCCACTGCCCTGCCTACCTACCTACACCTGTATCTTCCTTCACCTCTGGGAGTTTTGCTCCCCGGACCCAGGACAGTGTGGGATTTAAGCTCCTCAAACCAACCCTGTTCCTAGAGAAGTCACAGTCCAGGACAGACAATTGATCATGACCCTTTCACAGGGGTCACCCAAGACCATTGGAAAACACAAATATTTACATTATGATTCATAACAGTAGTAAAATTACAGCTGTGAAGTAACAACAAAATAATGTTATGGTTGTGTTGGGGGGGTTGTCACCACAACATGAACTGTATTAAAGGATCACAGTGCCAGGAAGGTTGAGAACCACTGGGCTAGGAGAAAGACCCCAGCTTCCTCAGGGGGCTGTGAGAATATTAATATGTTCCCAGGGTGTTGCAGAAGAATCAACCCCATCACCATCACCTGTGGTAATGTGATGACCCCCCCCATCCCAAGGCTCCCTTCTGCCTCTCCCCCAACATTCTCTCCCTCCAGCTTTCTAGGGTCCCCTCCTTATTAACCAGAAGCTTCCCCTCCCTCCTGTACCCACTCATAACTGAAGCCAAGACCATTAAGGACAAAGTACTGGAATGTCACAAGTCATCTTGGCGACAATGAAGGCAGTCCTCGCTGGCATCTTGTGTCTAGTAAAGCACCAATGGAAGAGGGGGCTTGAAGGTGTCATTTGTCATGTCAGATCCTGAAAGTCTTAGAGAAGCGTATGTACTCTGAGTGACAGAGGGGCCAAGCATGAGGCAGGACCCTACTGTACCCATTCACTCTTCCAGAGCCAAGTGTCAAGGAGCCACCTCCCCTGTCAGGAACACTGTCAGGGAGAGGCTTGGAGGCACTGAGAAGGATTCTGAGGCCCGCTGTGTCCTGAGGACAAACTGCTGCAAGCTCTATGCCAGCGTGCTGCCTCACAGCTTCTCCCTGCTGCTGTGTATCAAGACCCCAAGGCCTAGAAAGCTCAACTCGGGAGGCGTGGCTCAACACAGCACACCGTGCCTCTGCCTCTGAGGATAAGCCGATGCACTGACTGGAAACTCCCTAGAGAGCAGAGATATAAACAAGTCTGGGGCGGTTCTGGACCAAGAAGCAGTTAAAAAAAAAAAGAAGAAGGCATGTTGCAAAATGGCTTCGGAGGTAAGCTGACTTGGAGCAGAGGACAAGTTTGGGTGTTCCCGAGTGGGGCAGGATGTTCCAGATGTTTCTATACTCCTGCTTCCAAGTACTTGCCAGGTCTGGATGAATCCCCTGAAGCAGGTGCTGACTCTGCCTCACAGGTGGGCAAACTGTGGCCAAGGGCAGTTGGAGGAGCACCTCTAACAGTGGGGCTAGAGTCCCACTGTGCCAAGGGGCCCCTATGCTCTCCACAGAGTACAGACTGCCCTCAGACTTGAAACTCTTCAGCCATGGAGCAGGTGGCATGAGACCCCTGATACAGCATTCACACAGTACCTGCTTGGGACACACCAGTTCACCATCAGCCAAAAGCCTCCAGGTGGAGAGCATCTAGGACCAGCCCCCATGCTAAGCCAGAGAGCAGACGTGAAGGTCTCAGACTAAAAGCCCACCCCACACCTGCCCTAATCCTTCCCACCAAGCCAAAAAGGCAGTTACTGAAACTCAGATTTTCTCCTCCCTGTCAGGCTCCTGGGTCCCTCCACTTCCAGATCCTAATCCTAACCAAAGCATGAAAGCCAAAACACTTCCCCCGAAGGTGACATGGTGAAGACGTCAGATGAGGAATGCTGGTAGCCCATTTACTTGAACTGGTATCAGCCTCAGAAACAGATGTCATGTTCATGCAGGATCACACACTCCAAGGTGACCCTGTTATTGCACGCAAGTACACAAAGTCACAAGGAGGGACAATAACTTGCCTTAAGGTAGACCCTGGCAGGGCAGGGCAGGGCAGGGGAAACCAGAAGAGATCTGAGTGTAATGACTGCCTCCTTCAAGTAGACAGGAAACTCTGGAGGGTCAAGGCATGCATGCATGCTGTAGGAATCTGAGACAGGGGTCAATGTTGAACTTGGAGTCCGGGGTACCTATAGGGAGGCATGTGAGCTGCTCATTGTAAGAATTCCTCTCTGTGACCAGAGCTGTCAAAGTGTGGATCAATGACCCCAGGGCAAGACTTCAGAGAAGGCAGAGGAGGCCACTAGAGATGTGCACCAGCAAGCCCTGTAACTGGGAAGTTGGAGCATAGCTCTGTCTCAGGTGAGAAGACAGGAGCAGACGCCTCGAAGAAGCTCTGAGGTAAGCTCCAGGGTCAGACCTATGCACACAAAGCAATCATCCACACATCACCAGGCAACAGAAACTTCCCCAGCTGTTGGCCAGGGCACCCAGGTGGAGAAGGGCCAGACACAATCCACTTCATCAGGGAGACACAGGGCAGCTGGGGCTGTGCCAGCCTCCCTGGGGTTCAAATTCCAGCTCCTCCACTTACCAATTTTATGACACCAGGTAACTGCTGGTACCTGCAAGGCCTCAGTTTCCCCTCTGTGCGGGGAACCCCAGCGCTAGACATGTGAGGTATGAGGAAGATACAAGAGAAAGCAGATCCCTGGTCTGGCCCGAGGCCCTGAAGAAGCACCCTGTGAGCATGGTTACTGAAGTGACATATAAGCCTGTCTGTCCTACCTGGGTGCTGTGGATACCCTAGAAGCCCTGAGCTGTGTGGTGGTGGAAATATTCCCTGAGTAAACAGAGATGAGGCACTCGAGTTACTCTGCCAGGGACCAGCAGCCTCGGGGCTCTAAGCAGCAACTTGGTTGTAGCCCAGCGTGCTTGAAGCAGCCTAGAAGCCCCCATCACAGCACATGATAGTGACTAAATCCAGGAGCTGGCACTGCCTGTCACAATGTCTTCCTGCTGTGGCTATTCTACCTGCTCTTTGAGGCTCTGTCAGGCAGCTGGCAGTGGTACTGAGTACCTAGCACCCTTGGTCCCCCAAGACCCTGACACACGATCAGGGAAATATAGAGGACAGCAGAAGGAAGAAGCCAGCCCAGGAGCCCTGATTCCAGGAATGGTCTTCCCACACCTCCTATGAGGCTCATACAGCCCACAGGAAAGCACAAGGAAGGGCTCAGGGCGTCCATGCAGAGAACAGCCATAGACTCTAGATCAGGGTGGGCATGGGGCCAGCATCCATGTCTCCCAACAGCTGCCAGTGTCAGCAACTGTGGCCTGGACTGGCCCTGAGAATAGACAGTGCCCCCTTTTAAAGGGCCAGTGACAGGATGGGGCCTTCCTCAGGGTTCGCCTTCCTCCCCCTCCCCTGCTCAGAGCTCTACAGTGTGCTGGGCAGGTGGTTTAGGAGCACTTAAAGGGTCACGGGACACTCTCTTTCCTGGGATATCAAAGGACTTCCCAAGATCTCATCCATCAACATCAAACCTGATTCTAGAAGATACAAAACTACCTCATTATCAGAAACTTAATTTGGGATAGCTAGCTTAGAAATTAACACTGATCATCACAGGAAAAAAAGGTCACGTTGGGGTTACAGGGTATACGGAGCCAGAGAATGCCAGTCCATGTTCCTCAGAGTCCTGGCCAGATGGGACTCCTGACACATTTCAGGATTAGGGGGCTTCCTCTCGGTTACACCTGACCCACAGTGGGGTTGTTAGGGGAGATGGGACGCTGTACCTTCCTGTGCATGCTTGGCTCTATCCAGCTGTGGATGACGCGTAAGTCGGAAGGGACCCGAGGATGCTGTGGATGTTCCCACAGCAACACAAGACAACGAGGCCTGGAGAAGGACAGGCACCCATCCAGAGTCAAGGATAGTACTTTGTGCAGCAAGAAGCAGCCTGGCATTCTAACGATGGCCCTTTGTGCTCTGTGTGAAGGGTAGTGATTCCTGCAGTGTGGAACATCCTCTTTCCCTGCATCACCACTCCCAGAACCAAAACAACTCTGCCTCCTGCTTTCCACTCTGTATCTCATTACAGAGAAGAGCAGGCAGTAAGTGGCTGTCAGATGCTGCCTCAGCCACGCCGGCCATTTTCTGGCTGAGGCTTTCTTCCCTGTGTGGTAGAGCTGAGATCACAAAGGGATGTGCTGTTTCACACTCCCCTGCTACATTTATTTATTTATTTATTTATTTATTTATTTATTTATTTATTTATTTAATTTTATTTCTGATGTGTACAAGTGTTTTGTCTGCATGGGTACCTGTGCACCACCTGTGTGCCTGGTGTCTGAGGAGGCCAGAAGGGGGCACCAGATTCCCCTGGAACTGGAGTTACAGATGGTTATAAGCCACCAAGTGGCTGCTGGGAATCAAACCCTCAACCTCCAGAAAAGCACCAGTAAGTACTCTTAGTCATTTCTCCAGCTCCCCTCTGCTGTTTCGTAATGAGATCGGTTTTCCTAAGCATTTTCTGCTAACACTGAAGGGCCATCGTATGGATTGCTAATGCCTTCCAAGCCCACCTAGGATGCATGTTTCAAGAAACTGATCATTTCCTCAAGTTCTCGTTTGCTGCAGTCTCAGAGCCTAGAGCATCACAGACACACAGTAGGCGCTTTGTAAATATTTCCAAGATGGAAGTATGAGGGTCAGCATTCTTTGTTTCCCACCTTGGCTGGTGACCCGCTCTGCTGTGTCAGTGGTACCCCAGCAGACGGCTTGTGGCCACATGCTGCCCACTCCTGGGCTAGGAGGATCGAGCGCCACATTCCAAGTGTATTAGAATGCCAGGCTGCTCCTGGATGTACAAAGTACTTTCCTTGACCCTGGATGGGTGCCTGTCCTTCTCCAGGCCCCGATGTCCTGTGTGGGGGTGGGTACATCTGGAGCATCCTCGGGTCCCTTCCAGCTGCTTACACAGCAGCCACAGGAGTGATTGGTGGCTGAGCCAGGCGGCCAGTCCTTCACCTGTTATGAGCTGAATTCTCATCGTGCACTCCTGACCCCAGCACCTTAGACTGACTGTATGTGGAGACAGGGCTTTGGCAGAGGTCATCAGGATGAAATGAGGTCACTTATGTACCCTCATCTAATCAGCATGGCGTCCTTGGAAGAAGAGGATTTCAGGACACAGACACGCAGAGGGACAACTCTGTGAGGACACAGGAAGGGGACGCTGTCTACAAGCTAAGGAGAAAGAAACCAATCTGCAGATGCCTTGATCTTGGTTGTTTTGGCTCCAGGATTATCCAAAAAAATAGATTTCTCTCATAAAGCTCCCTGGTCTGTGGCACTTAGTTACAGAATAACACACACACACACACACACACACACACACACACACACACACATCTCTACCTTAGCTCAGCCAGGTTCATCGCGACCTCCAGGTCCACCTAGGCTTAGCAAGTACACAGGTCCCAGTACTCAGGACCCAGTGCACAGTGGCAGAGGCAGCACAGGGTCCATCACACCCACTCCTGATTCCCAGCCCCCTTATCCCGCTGTGGCCACCCGGGCTGCAGTGCAGCCTGACTCCCAACACCACCTTACGAGCTCACTTTACACTGCACACACAACTGTAGAGGTTCCCTCCATACATCTGGGGAAACTGAGGCACAGAGAACGGCACTAGTCCGCTGGATTTAGGACAAGACCAGGTGTCGTGGAACACCATCTCCTTCTGCCTCGCTGTGGCACTCTGTAAGCCTTTCCCTGGTCACTTGAAACCAACAGGCAACCACAGCTAGGGTGGCATCCACAGGCCTCCATGACACACCAGAACTAGCATTGGAGCAGCACTGTGCTGTCATACCCCAGCGGCACCCACTCTGTCCTCACCACGGTTGGGAAGGAATTCCTAGCCAAGGGCATAGTACAGGTTTCCAGGAGCTCCCATTGCTTGCTCATCTGAGCATGGGTTGACCAGGATCACTCCCTGACACTGGTCTGTGCCAGGTTCCAGGATGGTGCCAGCCATTCCTGGGGTGGCGCGGTGAAGTCTTTCCCTGTTGACAGTGAAAGCTCCTGACCTGCCTATGGATACAGCAGCCACACCCTGGGGCCCATGTGTCCATTCTCCTCCTGTAGATGAGGGTGAGCCCCTGCTGTGTATGCTGCCCAAAGCTAAGACAAGATCCACAGGTGGGCCAGACAGCACTTGTGCTCTATCTCCAAACAGAGCCCAAAGCACCCAGAACGGCGATGACCATTCACACTCCTGAGGGGCTGCTGCGTGCAGGGGTTTCCTGCTCAGAGGGGAACCAAAGTTCCAAGGGAGCAGGCCAAGACTGGGAAGGTGTCCCAGTGTAGACCATCGGACACCCGTCAGAGTTCAAAACCCAGTCTCCTTGCCATGACCATCCCAGCCCTCCTCCCCTGGGGACAAAAACTACACATGCAAGAAGAAGTGGGCACCCACGCTTGCTCCTGATTACAGGAGAGCCAGAGGTATCAATTATGGTCTGAAAGCATGAAATTAACCCGCACACACCCAGCCATTATCCCCACCGCCATCAGATAAATGTCTGGAGGTGCTGCCAAGTCTGAGGATGCCTTCGCCTTACACCCACAGGTAACAAGTTGGCCATCTCGGGAGGGCTCCCATACCACTTGCTCTCAGTTACTCTCAACATCCACTGCAGAAGTCCCTCCTTCCTTGGCTAGGAGGGAGAGGGGACAGTCCCCTAAGATGAGGTACTCCAGGCTGGAGCCTACAGTAACCTGCCCCCCAAGCTCATTCCCTCCCTGTCCACTTTCTCCTAGAGGAAGCTGCTGTATCCGTTGGTTTATGCAATGTAACCAAGGGCCACAATGCTATCAGTAGCAACTTGGGCTTGGGGGGAAGCATGCTGGAGTCAGGGAACCCTGGGTTCAAATCCCTATCACTTGTCAGAGCTCAAGTCATTGAAGTCTGGTCATCCCACAGCTCCTGAAAATGGAGGCCAGACCCTTTCTCCTGAGGAATGAAAGGATCAGCCCTCTCAGCAAGCCGCACTCTTGAGGCTGTCAGATGGGTGCATTCTGAGGTGATTCTGAGGTCTTCCAGCTCTAGATCTCAGTTTCCCTCTGAGCACAAGCGCTGCTGGGTTGCAGGGATGTGGGATTTTCCAGCATCACACAGAGGCGGTCAGATCTCTGTAGGTGGGTGCGGCGGGAGAGGTAGGACGGAGACGCTCAGGACTGAAGGGCTAGAAGGACACAGCGCACAGACAGCTCCGGGACTGACACACATACAGGCTCTGGCACTCAGATCTGCAGCAGCGAACCTGGGGAGCTCAGGGTCTGCCAGACGCCACCACCCAGGCTCTGCGGGAACCGCGCAAGGGCGGAGTCCCCTGCTGCAAAGCTCCGCCTGTCATCACACCTCTCTTCACGGTTAGGACTGCAGCGGCGACCCAGGCTCCTTACTGGGACCCGGATCCGTTTACTGAAGCAACCTGGGACCCCACGAGAGGCAAAGAGTGACGCCTGCCAGACAGCCCTGGCAGCCACCCTAGCTGGCACGGTGGAAAGGGATTCCGGCGTACGCAGCTCCGCGCCCCCGGCTCAGAGATAGAGGCTGCGGGCCGGCCTTTCGGGGCTGCACACCCTGGAGAAAAAAGTTGGGTGGAGCCGCTGGGCTCAGGAATTAGCTAGAGAAATTAGCTACGCACTGCAGGTATACCTAGTCCTCGAGACCCTACCGGGGTTGCAGCTATGAGCCTACGGATCACCGGTCGCAGCTCTCACCTGCACTCATGTCAGCGGCAGCTCCCAGTAGGGTGGTCCCGTGCTGCGACAGCCCGAGGACCGGGCCGGCAGGTGCGGCGCTGGCACGATCCTCCGCACGCTTGAGGCCAGCGGCTCGGCGCACACAGTACCCGCTGCCCGCAGCGCCACCGCAGATCGGGGCTCCCGCCCCGCCCCTTTGCCCCGCCCCTCAGCTAGGTCCCGCCCCTTGTCGAGCTGCGGGAGGGTCGCATCCTGGGAAGTGTAGGCGCTGTGCTCCCGCCGCCCGCCTGCGCGCCACCGCAGTTGGACGTGTGGACTACAAATCCCGGCAGGCTGTGTGTTCCGCTCAGGCGCAGACTGGTGGTAGCGCAGGTACCCTCCCGCACCTGCTCCTAGAGCTCTGCAGAGCTGTCAACACGGTCTAAAGGAGGTGTGTAGGACTGTAGCTCATCTCAGCACTGGAATCTCAAAGAAGGAGGCCCAAGAGAAAGCGATCTTGGAGCAACTCTACTGGAGTGATGGAGCCGACCTTCCCTTCCTTCCCAGTGAATATAAAAGGGGAAACTGACGCGGGAGAGCGAGGCAGGAACAGGATTTAATGAGACACACACACACACCCGGGGCGAAGTCTGAATGGGTTGGGATCCAGACGCAGGTGTCTGAACTCCAAACTAGGCTGTTGGCAACCTCACCTTATGCCCCAGGCGTCGCTCTTACGGCTCGGCTGACGCTAGGTAGTGAACACTGAGGAGGCACTGGCACATCCTACCCTCTCGCCATCCTGCCCACACGGTAATCGATTTCCCTTGTGACGTCAGGCGTCCAGCGCAGGGCGTGGAAACAGACTGAAAGGAAAGTCCGCATAAGGAGGCGCAGGTGGATCTTGTCTCGTGTCGGTGGTGACAACAGGTGGGCACAAGAGACTGGAAGGAGCCAGCCTAAAGAGATGAGAGAGCATGGATTCACGGGGCCCAGAATGAGAACATAGGATCCACGAGGCTCTCGCACTGCATGAAGAGGCACAGGCCAGGGACGTTTTGGCCCGGGTCAGGGCTGTTCCAAGTACTACTGAGGCAGAAGCAGAAATTCTTCCGCAGTGATCAGTATTGTCCATCTATTTCAAAGGGGACCAGGAGGCCAGAGGCTCTAGTAAAAAGCAGAAGCCCCGAGGGAGCAGCACATTCCTTTTTCCATCCTGTAAACCAAGAGGCTGCTGGCAGCTGTGCTTGCAGCCACAGACGCCCACAACAAAACAGGGCTGCCTCCGGGATCTCTTGCCCCGAAAACGTGCTGATGGAAACAGGCCTCTACTTGCTCCAGAAATGTGTTTTGCCTCCACCTGCCTCCATCGGTTAGACCTAAGGGCAGTCCCTATCTTTTAGGATAGTTCTTAAGACCATGTGAGCTTATGCTTGTGAGTCCCAGAATCCACTGAGACCCTTGAGTGTTATGACACTATTCCTCTCACAGGCCTGAGACAGCCAGTGGAGAAATAGTTACTGAAGAAACCTGGGGAAGACAGGAAGGATACTGTCCTCCAGGTTTAGTCCTTTGAGAAGCTACTCGTTTTTCCTGTCTCTCGCCTGGGGCCAAAGTACCAGCATCACACACACACACACACACACACACACACACACACACACACACTGGCTACACTGACTGGTAAAGACATTGGGGGTGTTGGCTGTGATGTCATCCCCTCTGGTGGAGGCCACTGTCACACTTCTTGGCAAAAGCCCTACGAGTCAGGCAGCCTGTGCTTATAGACTGGTCTCAGAGCTCAGCATGCCATGGCCTGTAACTTCTAGAGGAATTGACATGTCCCTCTGAGAAGACACTTTCCAACACACGGGGGCTGAATGATCCAGCACAATTCTTTTACAAGGGCAGGATCGAAGACCCATACATAGGTCCTGGTCCCAGTGACCAGGGTGGTTGATAACCAAGGTAGGACTGATCCAGCTGCGGCTTTTCAATGCACAGAACCCTGCAGGGCTGGATTTGACTTGTGGTAAATCAGTCTATTTGAATATATTAAGCCAGACCTTTGTTCTGAGTCCGCAGGGCTGTGACCTATGGGTGACCCCAGCCACTGGCTTTCTCTTAATGCCTCCGTTTCCGCACCTTCCCCATCACAATGAATACGCGTGGGTTAAATTAGTAAGTAGTACAAGGAACACTGCTCAAAGCTGCTAGCCTAGAGTCAATGCTGAATAAACAATAGTCAGGAGGACGGTGACTATTGACAAAGAGGTAGATGTAGCCATCACCTCCTTCCAAACATGGCCCACTCGGATCCATTCATGACTGCGATCAACAATGACTTAGGAAAACCAAGTCCAACCGTTAAGTATTGCAGAGTTCCACTGCTGCTGTTTGAGCAGCCTGCCTGTAGAGGGAACCAGAGGCTTCAAAGAGCACACGGGAGGCTCTGCACCCATAACTGCCAGAACACAGCACTCTAACTGACCACTGAGACTCGGACAGAAGCTGATAAAATGTGGGAGACACCGTCTTGAATATCTAGCCTCCAGAATCATGAGCCGCAGAACCTCTACTTTTTAATAACCTACCTGGCTCAGGCATGTTGTCACAGCAACAGAATATGGCTTAAGACAGGGCATTCAGCTTGACTAGTCTCTTTCTGAAGAATCCTAGAGGAGGTGGAGCTTTCCTAGGCACCAGGGCATCAGGGAAGGAATGGGTGTGGTCCAACACCCTGAGACTGCTGGCAACTTCAGAATGCATCATTGAGCTGTGCCCTTCCAGGAAGGATCTCTCTGTACAGGACTGCCTTTCATGGGATCTGAGTTCTTTGTGATTAGGAAACATTTAAAGACAAAAGCATCCATATGTCCCCTGTGTTCTGACCCAGTGTTCTCCTAGCTTGGAGACTGGGATCTGAAGAGATCTGGTGTATTATCAGGCCAAGATGTTAGAGCTTCAGGGTTGGGGATTTAGTTCAGTGGTAGAGCACTTGCCTAGCAAGTGTAAGGCCCTGGGTTCGATACTCAGCTCCGATGGAAAAATGATGTTAGAGCTTCTAGAACATTCAAAATGATGCCCAAAGTCAGCAAGAAGGAGACAGGGTGCATAGGAGACAGGACACGATTGTCAGAACCCCCACCTGGGCTTAGAGACATAGAAGTCACTCTTAACCCTTAGGAGAGGAGCCTAACTGTTGACTATGGAATGTAGGTTACTGTGGGATGAGGCACAGAACAAATAGATAGCTCCTGACCTATGACCTATTTAGAGAGTCACCAGCCAATCACTGCTCATGAGTACATTCTAGTGGCTGCGCTTAGCAATGATGAATGCCTCGGTTTCCCTATCTGTAAAATGGAGATGATAAAACCCTTGAGATAATGCATATAATGTTTGACTCGGAAGCCAAGCCCCACGTGAGGCCCACCCAGCTCTGGCTGGCTCATGGCGGAGAAAGGGAGGAGAGGTTGGAAACTGTACCCGAGGGCCCAAGCCAGGCAAGGCAGTCAGAGCAGGGCTAAGACACTTCCAAGTCAAACATTATATGCATTATCTCAAGGGTTTTATCATCTCCATTTTACAGATAGAGAAACCGAGGCATTCACCATTGCTAAGCGCAGCCACTAGAATGTACCCAGATGTTTGGGGAGAGAGTGAGCCATGTGTCATTGGTGTTGTGTCCTCCCAAATCTGTCATTGCCTGTAAAGGACATAAGACTCTAAGAGCCACACAGGAAGTAAATGGTCAGAGCAGGGGGCCTGTCCTGCCAGACCACACCTTATCAAGCTCTGCCCCGGCTGTCAGGAATGCTTTCTCTGGAAAGCACAGGTTCAGACTGTGGGCTCTAGTTGAGCTTCTTCCCTGTAGCAGCCTCTCCTGAGCTCTGCTAAGTCAGCGCCCTCCATGCTCAGGGCATTGCCAGTCACCGCCACATTCCTCCACAGCCTCAACCTCCAGCTCATGCCTGGCTCTGTCGCCAGCGTCAAAACTGCCAGGGGTGGGGGGCTGACGAGATGGCTCAGCGGTTAAGAGCACTGACTGCTCTTCCAGAGGTCCTGAGTTCAAATCCCAGCAACCACATGGTGGCTCACAACCATCTGTAATGGGATCTGATGCCCTCTTCTGGTGTGTCTGAAGACTGTGACAGTGTACTCACATATATAAAATAAATAAATCTTAAAAGTCAGGAGATGCTGAGTTTCCTCATATTAGGGGCCACAGCATATATCCTGGTCTCCGGAGACCTCTGGGGTCTCCAGCACAGAGGAAAGGAGGCCACTGAATTGTGGGGGTGACATGACACCTCCATTTCCTAAAAGAAGCCAGACCTGTGGCACCCCTCCCGGGCTCTTGGCCCTCTCCCCGGGCCTGCGAAGGTTTCCCTGGAAGTGACTGGGGAGGGTGCTACGAGGCAGCGAGGCTCGCCTGGGACATGGTCTGGAAATGTAGCTGAGTTCCTGCCTTTAAGGCAGGCACGGCAGAGGGAGATCCAGCCTAAGCTGCGGTGCCCACATCTAGCTGAGGTATTGATCTGCTTCACAGCCTGGGAGAGAAACAAATGAAATAGGATGTCATTACGGGCCTTTCCAGCCACTCAATAATTTAAAGCCATGGCAAGTGAAACCAGGAGCGAGAGCGGCAGCCAACTCACCGCTCTGCATTGCTCTCTCGAACACAGTACCACAGCCGGGTAGTGGCAACACCCACCTTTAACGCCAGCACTTGGGAAGCAGAGGCAGGTGGATCTCTGTGAGTTCGAGGTCAGCCTGGTCCATGCATCGAGAGAAACCCTGTCTTGAGCAGAGGGGGGAAAGAACAGTAGTCTCCACACTGGGCAGACGGCGGAGGTCAGCCTTGGCTCACATGAATTCTTCCTGCAGGACAGAAAAGAAGGAGAGATGCAGGGATGACGTCCATCCATCCAGACGGTTCCTAATTCCTGCTTGATTCATAGTGATATATAGATAGAATAGAGTGTTGCTTCTTCCTTCACTAAATAAACATGGCAAGCAATTGACCTGAGCATCAGAAAGAGGCAGAGCATAAGGCTACGTTTGAGAAATGGCACACCCATGAGGCTCTAACCCGCTAGCCACCGGAGGAGCTGGGCTCGTGTAGCAGAAGCAGGGGAGGTGTTGGGAGCATGTGGGGGTGGGGGGCACATAGAAAGCACTGGGTGAACTGGCCAGTGAGGGCTGGGTCACAAATACCTCAAGCTGACAATGGGCTTGAGCCCCTTAGAAGTCTGTCTTCTCCCAAACCTAATGGAGGGATGTTCAGGATGGCAGGAGGCCATTTCTGAGACTGGTGATACTTTGTCCCGGACCCTTCTCCCTGGCACATCAGGAGCACCGCTTCCTCTTCATGCTCCGTCCACATGCTGCCTGTGTGTATCTCTGCCCGCATTTCCCCTTCTCACAGGATTTAGCTCTTTGGGTTGAAGCCCATTCTGTCCCCTCATTTAACTCTGACATCCTGGACAGCCTTGGCAAAGTCACATGGTGTGATGGCTAATAACGATGCTAACGTAGAAGAGTCCACAGCCACCTCAGAGACCAGCCCCTGGGGACGAGAGGGGGATTACAGTGGCTTAACTGAGGTGGAGAGCACCACGCTGAACGAGGGCGGAGCCACGTGCAGCGCCCATCTGAGTTAACGAGAAGACAGTGAGCTGAGCACTGGCTGTCATTTCTCTCTGCTTCCTGGTGGTAGACACGATGTGACCAGTTGCCTCGAGCTCCTACTCCAGGCCTTTCTACCAGGATGGACTATATCCTTGAACTGTTAGCCAGAATAAACCTTCCTCCCTTGAGTTGCTGTTGGGGGATGAGGTGGGTGGATGCCGGGCACATGCACAGTACTTTTGGAGGCCAGAGGAGGACCTCGGATGTCAGTTGTAAGGTGTCTTCCACCTTTTCAAGCAGTATCTCTTCTCGCCCTAGAGCGGTGGCTCTCAGCCTTCCTAATGCTATGGCCCTTTGATACAGTTCCTCACATTGTGGTGACCCCCAGCCCTAAAACTATTTTGTTGTTACTTCATAACTAATTTTGCTATTGTGAATCGTAATGCAGATCTCCACGTTTTCCAATGGTTTTAGGTGACCCCTGTGAAAGGGTCATTCGACCCCCAAAAGGTTACAAACCCGTAGGTCGAGAACTACTGCCCTGGAACCTTGCCACATAGCCCTGGCTCATGAGGTCCCAGAGATTCCCCTGTCTCCATCGTCCTGAGACTGTTGCTGGGATTCCAGGCACGCTCCACCACACCCAGCTTTTTACATGGATTCTGGAGATTTGAACTCAGCTCCTCATCTTGTGAGGCAAGCACTTTGCCGGGTGGAGCCACCTCTCCAGCCCGGAACTTGCACCTGTCATGTGTTCTCATCACAACAACAACAGAAATGACTAATGACACGCAGAGGTCCTGACAGCTGGACGTTCAGCGTGTGAACTTCGGGGAAGCACAAGTCAGACACGATTCGGCTCACAGCAGGGCCAGCAGGTCATAGCTCACTTCCTGTTGACAGGGAATCGTGGAACAGGAAACGCAGGCCATCCTGTGTGAGAAGCCAACTGTGCCCCTGACCTAAATCATGGAGACAGAGCAGAGACACCAGGCTATAAGGGTGGAGACTAGAGGTAACCCATAAAGTGTCCACATTGGATCCCCGTAGAACCACGGGCTACGGGCTCAGCACAAGGCACTGCAGAGCCACTAAGGCTTCAAACAGGGGAAGCCAGGCCAGCTCTGTTTAGGAAATGCTGCTGCTCTACAAAGCAGGCAAAGCAGAGGCCATTGTGGGAGGCAGGGGCTAGCATTTGTTTTTGGGAGAGGCAAACAACTCAACATATAAGGCCTCCAGTCTCAGACTCCACAAGGCTCTCTGTGGTTCCTCCAGAACTGTGGATGTTGCCTTGGGAAAGGATAGGCAGGCATACAGGCTTCTGGGGCCGGAGGAACAAAGTAGGAACAGAGACTAAGTCACCAGAACCAGGTCCCCAAAGTTAGAGTCCTCTGGACGCTCCCAGACCCATGCCCTAGTGGCCAGCGGCATAGCTACTCAAAGACAGTGAAAGCACATACATCTTGGTGGTATCTTGGAAGACAGCTATCCCTAGTGGAGAGATCAGCTCTTGTCCTGGGGACTGGGAAGAACCTGTCTGAATTGAGCCTGGACTTGGTGTCACTGAGCAACTCCAAGCCTCTGGTCACTTGCCACCCATCACAGGATGACAGCTGATGACTTTCCAGGGCAAGTAGAGAGTGACCCCTCTTTGGTGTATAGAATGGGTCTTGGGGGTCACTTGTTGTGGAATACGGGATGCTCTTCTTAAGTTCTTTTCTGCATGCTTCACTCCAGGCTTCTCAGGCACAGTTCCTTCTCCTGTTCTACGATGATGTCCTGGTGAGGAGAGTGCCTGCTCCATAGTTTCGCCAAGGCTATGAACAAGGCCAATCTCCCTTAGTGACATCACAGGGCCACCTCCACCAGGATTTCTTTTACAGATTCTAGCCAAGCCACTGGGAACAGGAGTCATGTGGCTCCGTGGTAGTTCCAAGTGTCCTGCCAGGGAAAAGTCAAGAGACGTGTTCTGCTTTCTGAATATGAAAATAAAGCCAAAACCACCCAAGGTCACAGCCTGTTCTGCCAGGCTGTCTGACTCCCAGAGTCTCCATTGTAGTGACAATTCTGGAATGTTGGTTTCTTTAAAAAGGTACAGAAATATTATAAGAATATGTTTTCCTTTTTTTTTTTTTTCGGAGCTGGGGACCGAACCCAGGGCCTTGTGCTTGCTAGGCAAGCACTCTACCACTGAGCTAAATCCCCAACCCCATATATTTTCCTTTTAATCCTAGGTGTGCAGATATGGGGTTGCTCCGGACTGTCCACAGTGGGTGACTGAGATTTGCTTTGTGCCCTCACAGAGGCGTGGTTTTGTCAGCTGCAGACAGTTTCTGTGATTGTGTGATATTTGGAATTCTGGGAATTTTTCAAATGATATATAAATGCTAGGACCCTGATAGGGGAGCGTGTGGTTATTAGTCCTTCAGGGTGGTTGGTTGCAGTTTTTGTTAGTAGTCATGCTCAAAAAAGAAAGAAGAACTAGATCCAGAAATCTCATCTCTCTTTCCCCTCTATCTTTCTTTCTCTTCCATCTGGTGATGGGAGTGAAACTGGGTTTGGGGGAGGGAACCACAAAGTAGTAAAGACCAGTTACAAGCAAAGAGGAAACAGAAAGAAAGAAAGAAATTGGATTCAGAAATCAATCTCTCTCTCTCTCTCTCTCTCTCTCTCTCTCTCTCTCTCTCCTCTCTAGTGATAGGGGGTAAAGCTGGGATTGTGGAGACAATGAGGGAAGAACCCACAAAGTAGCAAAGACTGGCTATAGTCCATGCTCTAAAATGCCACCACACCGGTGCACTGTGGCACCTGCACAGCTCTCATTCACCTGAGACCACTCATCTGCTCTGCCCAGCCCCACTGGGCTGTCATACTCTGGGAACCCTGTGTGGCTCTGTACAGGGGATGCGTTTCTTCATTTATCTGACTTACTGTCTCAGCAGGCCCCAGTAGACTCCTGGTTCTTCCTCTGTTTCGACCCTCTCTTATCCCTGTCACTGGGTTCTCCACCCTGACCCCCTCTTCATTCTGCCCCCCTCATTTGGGCAAACACACTGAACCCATCCATCCTTCTACCACCCACACATCCAGCTGTTCGTCCACCCAGCTACCTAACCCTTCACCCATCTATCCATCTGCCCTCTCACCCAACATCCATCCATCCAGACTTCCACCGCCCAGCTACCCATCCGCCATCTATCTACCCACCCATCTACCATCTGATTACCCTCCCACACACCCATGTATGCATCCACGCACCCACTGTGCCCCCTTCCCACCGCCCACCCACTGCTCCATCTGTATATATCGGTTGGTTTCTCTGGAGAGCCCAGACGAACACCTCCTTAGCTTCCAGGTGCCCCCGCTTAGACCCAGGCTGATCATGGCCTGCTCTCCGCTACTCACACCTCATCCTAGCACTGGCTGCCACTTTTGTCCCCCTGACATCTGAGAATTTATTTTGGCACAGTTCTAGGTCCCACTTCCAGCTCCTCTCTCTGGACCTGCTCC
Organism: Rattus rattus; assembly: GCF_011064425.1. Classification (NCBI taxonomy): domain Eukaryota; kingdom Metazoa; phylum Chordata; class Mammalia; order Rodentia; family Muridae; genus Rattus; species Rattus rattus. The sequence continues at coordinate 69,330,917 of NC_046164.1, forward strand.
TGCTTAGGCCTGGACCAAGTCCTATTGACTCTGGGTGGCCACAGTCACCTCCTCTTGGTCTCTTTGTTCCTGGTCTCCCATCCTCCAACAGAAATCCAAGTTGAGTTAGGAACAGAGCCAGGGAACCACAGCAGGAGACTGGCTCATTTGCCTTTTTAACTCCAGGAACAAAATACTAATACCCCACCTCCTTCTAAAGAACACTTGGCGAGTCCTCTCAGGAAAAGCTTTCTGTCAAAAGATCTGAAGAGCCACAGTAAGAACATTCCGGTTAAGAATTAGCGTAGAAAGAAGAGTGGATGCTGCTCCCAGCCTTGCTCGGTGACTGTGGTCGAGCTCTGAGCCCATGTGGTGCCAGGGGTGGGGGCACAGTGGAGGAACAGCCAAGCACAGCCCCATCCCCATCTCTGCACGCATCTCAGGCAGAGGGGTCGCTCTCAGCCACGCCAGTATTTGTGTCCACAGGGTTAAGACCATTGCTTGGGGCTCACACTTCCCACTTCCCACCCAAGACTTATGGGAACTGCTTCAGCAGGTCCAGATGGGAAAGCCAGCCAGGTTCACCCACAGCCACAATCCGTGCATGTATGTTTCATGGGGGCTCCTTCTAGTCATTCTTCCTTCCCTTTCTACCCTTTATGCTGCTGGACACAGATGTTTGGGTTTACTGTAGACCCCCAAAGCGTCTCTCTCTCTCTCTCTCTCTCTCTCTCTCTCTCTCTCTCTCTGTGTGTGTGTGTGTGTGTGTGTGTGTGTGTGTGTGTGTGCACGTGTGCGTCTGTGTGTGTCAGTATTGGATCCCCTCTAGAGCTGGAGTTACAGGTAGTTGTGAGCTGACCAGCATGGGCTCTGGGACCCAAACTCAGATCCTTTTCTAAATGAGATAAGTGCTCTGACCAGCCCCTCTATGCACAGTTTTTAACAGCATGCGTAGAATACAGGAAGCAGCATTTTAATATCTATAAAATATATACATTAAAGCTGAATTAACACACAATTTTACAGAGATAAATATGTGATGTCTGCCATTTCCAGGGATACTACTGATTGAAGTTGCTCTGTTCAGCAAAACCAGCATGTTTATTTCCTATACTGCCCCCTGGTGGGAGAGTGTACCACTGCAACCTGCTGTCTAGGTCTCCCAGCTGGCCCCGTCAGCCTCCGAGCCAGTATTTCTTCCACTGTCAAACAGCACCCAGGCCTCTGACCTCCAGCTACAGAGGAACAGAATGGAGGGGACAGTTTCCTGCTGGGTTACTTCCCAGTTCTGAGGTCTTGGTGCTTGGGTGTCCCTAGCCTGTGAACATCATGTGCACAGGCTCAGGATGGGGTGGGAACTTCCTTAGTGTCTTCTTGTCTCCTGACTGATTACCTAGTTTCCCGAGTCCCGTTTCCCCTGTTTATGGTGGTGCCCCACCTGAAGCACAGTTCAAGGCTCAGCAGTGTACCAACCCCACGTCTAGCTCAAATGATTCTGGACGGTTACAGCATGGGCCCAGTCCATGAAGAGAGCACTTAACATCAACCAGCACCCAGCATCCCTTAGACACAGGATTCTAACCAGGAGGCCGTAGGATCCAAACCAGGCAGCCGAGAGGCCAGCTACCTGAGGAAAAGCGTCTCTTACCTTCAAGGCGTTTCCAATGGCGCCCTCCCTGGTCAGGATATATAGGAGTAGGAGGTGCATACCTGTGACAACCATGGCCATAGTTGTCCCTTCATGGGAAATCAGTCTGAGAAGAAAGTCACACCCAGGGAGTTTTGGAAGAGTGATCCCAAAGCTCCTAGATCAAGCCAGTCCTGAGACCTACATCTGGATTTCTAGGGTCAGAGCCAACGTCCAATTTTTAAAAAATTCCCACAGAGCCCCCACAGACTTCCCTTCACTGCTAATACACTAATATTGTCCATGCAGCTGTGGGAAGAAGGGGCCTCAGAACAGGCTCCCATTTTGCAGCAAAGAAGGTGTGACCTTTTGCTCCAAACCAGGGTATCCATTGTCCTTCCATCTCCCCATCTCTGGGAAGCTACAGCTATTAGCCCAAGGACCACATTGGGATCAGGCCCCTGGGCCAGACGCCTCTGGTGGGACGGTGACAGGAGTTTTGGGACCTTTGGGCCTGGATGGACATAACAGAAATGAGCCAAGTGTGATAGGATACAGGCTCGAGGAAGCTACAGCCTGCCAGCCAAGGGCATGGCCATCTGCATGGGTTCATCAGGCTTCTCTCTGGACCAAGATTCTAGGCTTTGGGGTTTTAGGTGCTCAGTGGCAGGTGGCAGAGACCGCAGGGCCTTCATGGCTCACCCTTTTTGGGGACTTAAAAAGCTTAGGGATAACCAGCTTCAGCAGTCAGCAAACTGACTTCTAACTGACACTTCAGGTCCCCAGAAAGTCACCAAAGCAACTGCTAACATGGCCCATAGTCAGAGGTGCCACCCATAGCAAACTATGGGACACTCAGATGGCTAGCTGTGTGGCCCAGCAGGTAACATGAAGGGGCTTGCTTGGATGGCCACAGCCATTTTTTTTTTTTTATGCGTAGCACGTGTACTGAGGCAGAAGGCCATGCTCAGAGTCCTGAACTCAGGGTCCTTGTCACCATCACTTAAAGTGATCTGCTCAGAGAATCTGTGCTGTTGTCCCTATAGCTGGACCCTGGCTCTGATGATGTATCGTAATGCTTTCACCAGAGGACAGAGGGGAGAGAGACACAGCAATAGAAAGAGCAGGGACTGGGGTTGGGATTTAGCTCAGTGGTAGGCGCTTGCCTAGCAAGCACAAGGCCCTGGGTTTGGTCCCCAGCTCGAAAAAAGAAAAAGAAAAAAAAAAAAGAAGAAAGAGCAGGGACAGACAGGGACTTGAAGACCAATAACCCATCACTGACCCTATTTCCTGTCCCCTTTGCACAGGTGAATAAATAATTGGACCAAGGGAGGGAACTTCCATGGTCACATGACTGTGAGTGACAGCACTGAGACCCAATAGCCCGGTCCATCCACCACGCTCTGCAGTTACACAGTAAAAATGGAATTTTCTTTGCTAGACCGTTCTGGATTCTAGAATGTTCTAGACAGCAAAGTATTAGAGTTTCTTGGCAGAAGAGTACCTCAGCAGATCAAGGCCGAGGAATACCTCAAAGATCACATCATGCAGCAGACGTCATGCAAGAGATTTATTTGGGGGGACTTCCTCTATGGGGGGACCCAAGAGAAAAAGACAGGTGGGAGGTGGTGGCAGTGCTTTATGAAGGGCTCGCAACTCGTGGAAATGTGCAGAATTTGGTGGCTGGTGGTGATGCGGCTGGTGGTGCTGAGTCACTGAAGGCAGATTTGGGGTTAACCTGGTTCTGGAATGTGGGTAGTTCTAGCACAATACCTTTTGCCAAAGCTATGGTCTGCCTAACCACTCTACAGGGAACCTGCTTCCTTCTAAAAAAACTGCTCTCCACAGCTGCTTGACTGGTCGCTCTGCTTCACATCCAGTAGTGACTCCGACCACTCCTGTCTAGGACAGAGGTGTCTGCGCAGCCCTTCGGAGGCCAAGGCTAGGAGCAGAGATAGAAGCTATCTAACCCAGGGACTCTGGAGGGCCAGGCCTAAGGGAAGGGAGTCACCGTTCCACTGCAAGTTACAATGAGCCCTGCCCCTCTCCGGTTTCTTGCCCCACCTAGCCTGTAACTTGGCTTCCTGGGTCACACAAGTGGCATCCAGGAGCCGTTGTATGACCCAAGAAAGTCTCCTGATCCCCCACAACCTATCTCCCCACGCCTTGGAAAGATTTGGCTTTTCAGGGCAGTCGAGGGTAAGGTAGGTAACAGGCCAGAGTTGGGGAACTGCAAGGCCTTGACAGAAAACTCCTTAGAGACAGAGATGCAGCCTTCAAATGGAGGGATTGATTGATTGATTGATTGATTGATTGATTGCATCAGGGCAGTGTAGGACTCCTTGAGAGACTAGACTGGGAAAAGCAAAAATCCAGCAGGCTTCAGGCAGCAGACAGGGAAACAGGCCTGACCCATCTCAGTCAGAGATACTCGGACTCAGAGAGGACAGCCAGAACTCTGGAATATGAGAAGGGGCATGGTTCATGGCTTGCCCTGTGCTGTGTCTCTCAACACACAGTGGCCTGGGGACAAGGAAAGGGGCACTATACAGGATGCTGTGACAATTCAGAGGGCAAGGAGGGCATCTGCTTTAGTGCCAGAAGTTCCATAGGGCTCCGGCAGAAGGATATGTTAGGGCCAGTCCCTCCCACTCTACAGAGCAGAACCTAAACTCAGAGAGGCACGTGTCATCTGCCATGGAGCTGGGAGCAAAGGTGTGGACTGCTGATGAGGCTGGGCCCTGTGAGGGGACCAGTCAGGTCAGGGAGGCAGAGGACTGGGCCTCCAAGCAGAAACATGCTTCACGATCCTACCCTTCAGAGTCCTGTGAAGTCAAAGCCACGAGGACTGCTCTGTTGCAGTCCCCACCCCTATTTCGGGCCTTCCGGGAAGGCATTTCTTCCTGCAATTCCACTGCTCCAGCCAATCTGTGAGCCCGGAAAAGGGACAGCTTTGAAGACCTTGTTGGTCAGGAGACACCCAAACTGAAGGCACAAGGGAGACACCCAGCAAGGTGCCTGGTGATGCAAAGCCTTGGAGAGGGGGAGAGCAGGTTGGACTAAGCTTTTCTAAGGTTCCAGGCTGGACCACCGTGCTAATGAAAGTGTGCACTCCAGGGCCACCAGTTCCTGTCAGCCTCACTAGAGGGAGAGGATGATCCCTAAGTCACCTAGGTTCAGCCATATGTGTCTGTGCAGAGGCGTCAGCCAACAGCACAGCAGTCTGGGTAAGGGTTAAGTGTGAGAGAAGTCTCTAGGGTTGCACTGCAGAGCTGGGCTGCTGATGGCTAGGGTTGGCAGAATCCCAGGTCCTGGAGCAGCTTTGGAACTGTGGGCACACACAGAGTGCAGCAGGGAGGAAGGCAAGCCCTGTCCAGAGGGACGGTGTAAGGGGCCGCTGAGTGCATGGTATCCACACAGATCTGAGGGCAAGTCTCATGTAGATCCTAGATAAAGGCAAAGAGAATCACCACACGGCTGGAATCGCATTGGTTCGTTAGTCCATTCACACAGGTGAGGAAGACCGAGTGGCCAGCTGCATCAGGTGTTTCCTGCCTCCCTGGGGAGCTGCCCCAGTCAACCCCCATACAAACAACAATAAGAAGAGAGTCAGAATCCGAAGGATGGCTGATAAAAAGACACAGGGGTAGGAGCTGTATGCAAGCTTGTGCACACCCAAGTTTGTGCACACCCACAGGAGGGCAAATCTCTGGTTTTTACTAATGCATTTACTCCCCCATGCTGGGGTTCCTTGGGTTCTTCTGTTCCAAACAGGAAAAAAGGGATGCAGAGAATGGTTGAGAAACATCCTTGGCGGTGGCACCCAGCCAGCCAGGAGGCAGCAACCCCACCCTGGAGGCTAGGGAATCCTAGGGGGCAGGGATCCCCTGTGACGGTGACAGCCACAGTGACGGTCACCTACTGATTCTCCACCATGGGCAGGAGTGTTGTTTAGAGCAGTGACTCAAAGACTCACCTGATGACAAGGATCCTTTAGCAACTTCTTAAAAAAGAATTCTAATTTGTCACTTTCACAGAGCAAGTGTAGGGCCCAGGATCTAACTTTAGGGACTTCTATGTTTGGGAATAGTTTCTCTGGACCCCACTTGGGAGATCTGCCCACCTTTGCTGTTGCTTTGCTGGCGCTACACGGGGCCTTGGAGCCGTTCAGTAAGTGCTCAATCAGGGCTTGCTAAACTCCCAAGTCTGTCTTCTGAGCTCCAGCTTTAATCACTAGGCATGAGAGTGGCTGAGCTGCCTGCAGTCTAGCACAGCCATTCCTCCGGTACCTGTCCCAACTGCCTGTCTATTCTCTAACGTACAGGCCCCTCTCGTAACCCAAAACCTTGGGAAGAGCTCTTTAACTGCTGCTCCGCACCCACCAGGGGAATGCTGACCAGGAGCTGACATTCTTCTGATGGCTGATAAGGAGAAGGAAGGTCAGGAGGAGGCTGGCCCCTTCCCAGCAGGGCGGGCCCAGTCTGCCTATGACTCAGGTTGTCTGATTGGAGCCCAGTGGCCTGGGCAGGGCCTGCTCTGCTGCCTCCTGGGGCCTGAGACATTTACCCAGTGAAGGTAAAGGAGGCCTGGAGGGCCCCTACCCACCTTTCTCCTTGGCAGCAGCTGTTCTTCTGGTAAGGTAAGTCCTGCTGGGTTTGCTCCAGGAGAGACCTACAATCTGCTCACCTGTGAGAGCAGGTGAGGACTAGAGAGGCTGAGCTTGGGATGGGGAGCCTTTGAACCGGTCTGATCTGGAGCAGCAGAGAGGACAGGTTTCAGGTGGCTGTGGTCAAGGAAAGGGGCCCTGGTATCTCTCAGTCTGAAAAGTGAGTGGAACCAGGCCCTGGCAAGGCTGACAGGAGGTATGAAGTAGAGGGTGTGGTCTCCCCACTATCCTAAGAGCCGGACTGGGTCCGGTGCCTTGTGGAATGGTGAAGTCCTAGAGGCAGCTGGCCTCAGTCCCAGGCTGATGTCCTCAGTCTCACCCTTGCTGTATGAGTGTCTTTGGGCAACTCTACTCTTCTGAACTTCATTGTCCTCCTCTGTGCTGGGGTGTACTGTTGGCTGCCCAGAGCAGTGTCTGCATGTGGCTAGTGACCACAGTACTAGACACCTGTGGACACAGCAGGAGTCCTGGGTTGGGGTCTGAGGGCGGGATGCTGACCGCCTTTATATGTTTCCACCTGCTGGACACCAGCGCCAAACATGGGGATCTTGTGCTTTGCTCTCAAACTCTACATTGTCAACCCAGTACAGTCCTCTCCTCCCAGGGGCTGAAGTTCCTGCCAACTGCCAGCCCCTGGGGACAGTAGGACAGTGATCAGAAGGGGTCTGACACCCTCCCCCATCCCACCTCTCCAAGCCAGGACACAAGAGTACTCCTGCTGAGTGAATCTTTTAGCCCTTGGAATTTAAGGCTTGCCAGGGCTGGTGAGTGCGTGGACTTTGTACAGAAGCTGAGGAGGCCAGTGAGGCCCTAGAGAAAGGGGGTAGGCCTCCTGAGAATCTGTTTGTCTGTGAGTGTCCTAAGTCCAGGTATGTGTCCTCTCTTCCCGCCCGGAGGACAGGAGCATGTGTGGTCTGTGTGCATTTTGTAGTAGCAGCCTGATCTCAACAGAACTTTGTCCATAGTGAAGGGTGGGTCTCTGTCCCCCAGAAACCCAGCAGAGCGGAAGCTCACAATTACACAAATTTGGAACAGGGTACTATTTCAAAAGCCTGCCTCGGTTTCCCTGATGCTTCAGGACAGTAGGAGAGTTCTAGGCTTTGCCCCAAGCTTCTGTGGTTAGCAGCATGAGAAGGTGTGACCCAGAGCCATGTACAGGAGGGCTGGCCTGTGGCCCTGAGGAGGTCCTTCAGCAGGACCCCATCCAGAGTGGCCATCCCCAGGCTTCGGTCATTTTCCCTCCAAATGCCTGCTCCTGACTGAGACTCATATAGACTTCAGTATTTGGAATATATCAGACGAAGGCAGGACAAGGAGTCCCTGTCCCCTGATGTTGGTGTCTTGTGTCATGCAGGATCATGCTGGGATGTCAGTATTCCTATTGTGATAAACCCCAGGACTAAAAGTCACTCCTGGAGGAAAGGCATTACTTCATCTTCCAGCTGTAGTCACCTATCATTCAGGGGAGCCCAGGCAGGAACCTGGAAGCAGGAACTGAGGCAGAGGCCATGGGGAAATGGTGCTCTTTCTTTCTTATTTTGAGACAGGGTCTCCCTATGTTGCTGTCCTGGAACTCACTATATAGACCTAGCTGAACTTGAACTCACAGAGATCTGCCTGCCTCTACTTCCTGAGTGATGGGATTAAAGGTATACACTGCCCTGACTTACCAGTTTGCTCTCTTAAATACCCCAGGACCTGGTACCACTCCCATCCATCATTGATCAGAACAAGGTCCTGCAGAGTTGCCTACAGGCCAATCTTATGGAGGCATTGTCTCAAATGACAAAACAGCGACCAACCCAATGGGTCATCCACTCGGGATCTAGTGCAGATGTTAATTCACCTGGAGGCCTCTCCTCATTCAAATCCCCAAATGTCCTATTCTATCCCTGGAGTCCCCTCCCTTTCCCCTCCCCCTTCCAGCTCTGACAAGGTCCACCATGCATGTCCTGGGGGTGCCCCCTGTCCTCTTGATTCGTGTGTCCACTGAGGTTCACTCTTTGTGCTGTGATGGGCAGAGTCTCCTGAGAATACCACGGTGCCTGCCACCCTCACCGCCACGATGTCATTAGATGGTTTCATTCCAAAGTCCCCTGAGTTCCCCTGCGACAGACAGCTCCTCTGCTGGCCCCAGGCTCTGCCGCCTGGGTTGGTCTCCTCCGTGCAGAGGAGAGGAGTGTGCTGGGGTGTCCAGGTGGCAGGAGACTGTTCTTGCCTCACTTCTTGTCTGATGTGTCTCCACAGCATACCTCGTGGGCACACAGAGAAAGTCGTGGTTCTTTATCACTGCACTTGCTATGCCGTGCGGAAGGGAGTGTGACTTATCTGACACCCAGGCTATGTCCAAGGTGCCGGTGTTGTCAACAGCTGGCTTGGCGCCTGTCCCCATACCAGAGGCAGCAAACTGAAAATGAGTACCCAGGAATGAGGCTGCTGGTCAAAGGTGAATGCAATTGTGATTGTAAATGTTGGCGACCTGGCTGCACTCTGATCTTGGCTGCCAGCCAAAGATGTAGTGACTGCCCTGCCGTCAGTGTTGATGATCTAGGCTTGGAGAGAACTACAGGAGGTCTTGGGCTCAGTCAACATCACGTCATGTTTTAAGGTAGTAGACAGGAATGGGGAAGCCAGTCCCCTTTGACGACACTCGCTCTGATGTAGGTATCTGGGGGAATCTGTTACCTACTCAGTTTCTTGTCTCCACCGTGGGCCATGGGACCTCGGGAGTAAAAGAGGGCTGGAGCTGCCATTGCAGATGCTTCTCACCACCGCATCTGCTCACCTCCACCTCGCTCCTCTGTGAGGTCCACTCAGTACTTGTCCACCGTGAGACTCACATTGCCCAGCACTCTGACACCACCCACCCTACAAGACCCTGCTCAAGCATCTCTGAATAGAATCCTAAGAGCCTTTCCTGACTGCCAAGCAGAGTGATGTACCCGCTTGTCCCCTCCCCGCCATCTGTGTTCCACATACACAACAGGATTTGTCTGGGTTTGTGGGATTGGGCAGTAGGTTCCCAGGACTCTGCTTTTGGCCTCTTGCTGGTCTGTGAGATAAGGCTGCTCTGATCCCCTCTGCTTTGTCCTGGGGAGCTCCCTATGTGTGCTGAGCTTAGGGAATGATTGTCAGGTCTCTTGCTGTGTGGTAGGGGAGCAACAAACATTTGTGGAATGTGTTAGGTAGCTGGCCCCTCCCGCACTCCATTTACTTAGTGTCTTTGTTACTTCTCTATTGCTGTGGAGAGACATCTGAGCAGGGCAAATGAAAGCATTTAATTGGGGGCTTGCCTACAGTGTCAGAGGTTAGTCAATGCAATCACAGCAGGGAGCACGAGGGCAGGCAGTAGGCAGGCAGGCAGGCAGGAGACAGGCAGGCAGGAGACAGGCAGGCAGGCAGGCAGGAGACAGGCAGGCAGGCAGGCAGGCAGGCAGGAGACAGGCAGAGCATTGGAGCAGTTGCTGAGAGCTCACACCCTGATCCACAGGCAGGAGGCAGAGAGAGCTTGATACTGGGCACTGCTGTGGGCCTTTGAAACCTCAAAGACCACCCCCACTTGACACACTCCTTCAAGGCCACACCTCCTAATCCTTCCTAAAAAGTCCACCACCTAGGAACCAAATATTCAAATATATAAGCCTATGGCCAAGAGGTAGTGGAGCAGGCCTTTCCCAGCAGTGGGAGGCAGAGGCAGATGGAATTCAGGCCAGTCTGGTCTACAGAGTGAGTTCAGAAGACAGTGGACAGTGAAGGTTACACAGGGAAATCCTGTCTCAAAAAACCCAAAACAACAACAACAACAACAACAACAACAACAACAACAACAAAACAACCAAACCAAACCAAAACCAAAAATCAAAAATATAAGCCTGTAGAGACCATTTCTTATTCAAAGTACCACACGTAGCTAGCCAGCCTTGTTAATACCAGGTTGGATTCAGGGACATTATCTCACACCTTGTGTATTGGTCAGGATTCTTTAGAGGAACAGAAATGATAAAATGAATATAACTTTTAAATATATAATATGCATATGTAAGGGGGCTCTATTAGACTGGTGTACAATTTGTGCCCTAGTCATTCCTACAACGTCTGGAAGTATTTTTTCAGGCCACATGGCTGGATGTTTCAATTCGTATTCAGTATAAGCTGGAGTCGTTCTGATGCCAGTGAAGGAGTGAGCTTGTCAGAGAGAGCAAGAGCAAGCAGGCGAAGAGGACAGGCTTCTTCCTTCTATGTGGATGAAGGTGTGGCTGAGATTAAAGGTGGATCTTCCTACCTCAAAAGATCCGGATTAAAAGTGGATCTTTCCATTTCAAGTGATTTTTAATTAAGAAAAAAAAATCCTGGGGCTAGAGAGATGACTCCACAGTTAAGGGCATGGACTTCCAGAGTTCCTGAGTTCAATTCCCAACAACCACATGGTGGCTTATAACTATCTGTAATGGGATCTCATGCCTTCTTCTGGTGTTCATGAAGACAGAACATTCATGTATATAAAATACACAAATAAATAAACCTTAAAAAAGAAAAGAAAAGAAAAATCTCTCATGGGTTTACCTAGCCACATGGGCTTCAGTTAATTCCAGATGCAGTCTCTCTGACAACCGAGAACAGATATTAAACCCTGGGTTCTCATCCAATGTTGCTTCATTTTCTTGCTCAAATTGCTCTAGCCAAATCCACTGGGTTCTCTTTGCATAGTCATATCACAGTGGGTACCTGTTGAGCCACCAACCATTCATTCACTTATCTGTCTGTCTGTCTGTCCTTCCACTCAGCCATCCATTCTTCTACATATCTTTCTATCTATCTAGCTGCCTATCCATTTATCTATCTACTCATGGTTGATTGATCAGTCCAGCAGTTGTACCCTCTGATTCCGGGCACCACCAGCTACTCCACGCCCATCTGTATATCTCCTACCCTTCCAGAAAATGTATTCAGGCACATTTCTTAAGCCACAGCTATCTGGGCACCCCACCTCCAGCCCAAGATCCACCCATCTACAGCCAAGATTCAGTCACTTGATGCCCTGGCCCACTGCCTACCCTGTGCCAGCCCTGGGGGTGGAGTTATTCTGTCTGTCTGTCTCCCATGCTAGTCATTGCCACTTGACTGTGAGCTCCACTGGGTGGTCCAGGCTATGTGGCTGAGCCACATCTCCAATGTTCAGCACTGGTCCAGCTCCTCTACTCTTGCCCCTGCAGAAATGTCTTGACAGTAGTCATGTTGGCATTCTTCGTGGTCCCCTCCTTCATGCCTAGAGGTGCTGAGCCAGGCAGACCTGGAGGCTGAGCTTGAAGTAGCTACCCAGAGGACTAACCTGAGCTGTTAACCCCAGAACCTGTTCTTTCCCAGTCACCTCTGGGGAGAGCTGTGTGCGGGGTGAATAGTGGGAGATCAATGGGTGTCTGTCATCAGGTTGTCTGTAGTGTATGAATAGTGCTTAACAGAGGTAATGGCCCTCCTTGTGGCAGATGAGAGAAGACCCCACAGTACGCAGCTGGCCTGGCATCAAAGCAGTCATCCCTCTGACCACTCCCCCATTACATCACTTGGGAAACATCACAGCTGGGCTCCTAGGTTGAAAAGGGTGCAGGTGTGCCTGTCACGTTGAGGTTAGCTGCTCAGACCGTGCAGCAGTGACCTGCTGGCAGATGCTATTCAGTCTCTGTCTCTGTAGCACCATACCTCACAGGAGGCAGGAAAGAACATAGGAGCTAAGTAATCCCCTCCCAGGTAGCTGTCACCAGAGCAGGACCAAAGGAGGTCAGGGTACATGCAGTTTGCTTGGTTGGAGAGACCAGGCAGAGACCTCTGGCATCCACAGCTGACACTGGGCTCATGACTGAAGCAAAGGCAGCTTGAGGCGTGTGTCTGGCAGTACACCTACAGGGTGCCCAGCACTTGAGGCTTGGCTAGGAGTGGAGAAATGAGAAGTGGCTGAGAGTAAGTTGGGCTGTGCCTTCATAACCAGAGTTTTTGCATGGCTATTACCTCTACACCCCATTAAGCCCGAGGCTTCAGAAATCCTCACCTTAGAGGGCAATGATGTGGCCTAGGGGGCCTCAGTTTCCAGAAAGCGGTCTTAGCTGATACAACTTTATTCCTCACGCAGGTACATGGGAAGTGTGTGTTTGGACTGGTTAATGTTTGCATAAGCCATGGTCAAAATCATCCCAGGGATGACTGGGCTCTAGGAAATGCCAGGAATTCCAAGCAAGGCCTGCACCATGTTTCAGGTACACGGGGGCTCTAGGAAGTGAGAACCCATCAGGCTCAGGACCTGGTGTCTGTCCTGGCATTGTATCTACTAGCTGGGACAAGACTTTCCTAAGCTTTCTGGGAAAGGGGTAGCTGTGAGGCACCCGCATGAACCAGTCTAGAACTTTTTGTTCTTGTTGGTTAACTATATTTTTTGTTTTTCAAAACAAAGTTTCTCTGTGTAGCCCTGGCTGTTCTGGAACTCGGCTCTGTAGACCAGGCTGTCCTCGAAATCAGAGATCCACCTGCCTCTGCCTCTTGAGTTCTGGGATTAAAGGCTGTACCACCACTGCCTGGCCAGTCTAGAACTCTCCACTCTCACTCCTCTGTGTACTCAGGAGCCATAGGCCACACTGTCTAAGGACCTGGCCCTTCCCAGCTCTGTGACCTTATCCTGTGAGACTTCTACTCTTCACTGCTGCTGTTTTCCTGTGCTGCCAGGCTGGTTGGGGGCATGGCTGTGGCACGGCAACCTGGACACTGTGAGAAGAAGAGCTCCAAAGCCATCTTCTTTACTGTGTACTCATCTCCTTCTCTGGGGTGTGAGGACCCTCACCCTTCCTATGACTGCCTCACCCCAAGATAGAGAGCATTGTTGAAGGGACTCATTGTCACACACGTGGGACTTAGCCTACTCCCGCTCATCTAAGGGAGAGAGGTGATTGTGGACTTGCTAAGTTGCAGGCTAAAGGGTGATGGTGCTACTGACAATACTGGACCTCACTGGCCAGTGTCACTACCCAGGCAGAGGCCGCCCTTTCCTAGGAGCAGGTGTCTTTGGTCTGGCAGTGGCATGGGAACTGCTTCCTGTGAATCTCAGTGTGGGTGGCCTGTCTGTCTGCCCATTTGGCCTGAATAGCCTTCAGTTGCCTGAGAGCCCATTTCTCCCTTCCCTTGTTTTGCAAAGAGCAGCTCCTGAAATCCAGGGATGACTCTAGTGGCCAGAGCCACAAGAACAGATCCGCACCCGTTGGGCAGACAGGGTTCTGAAACCGTCCATGTGTGCACACACAGCAGCTGCTCACCAGCACCAGATTTTTGCTGGCCTAGCTTGTGGCGTGTAAGCACACATGGAGGAATGGATTCATAGGTGTGCAGAGGATGCCAGCCTGGACGCTCCAGACCCACAAGCCCATTCTTCAGGGTAAGGGTTGGGGCCAGGGATGAGCTTGCCTTAAAGGTGTGGTTGGAGTCTGCCATTCTGTTGAGACAGGACATTCTGCTGAGGTACTAATGGGTTTCAGGGTTAGGCAGTCTTGGCATTGAGAGTCAGGCGAGGTTGCATCTCCAAAGCTGTACCTGCAAATAGGAAGGGCTGATCTCTAAGAATCCCCCTTGAAATGAAAACACATTGAAAGCCTTTCTTCCTGTGTGAGGGGCTTAGCGTAGCTCTCTCCACAAGCCGCTTTCCCCATGTGCTGCCTGTCACCCAACCATCTCCGTTTGGAGCTCCATGAGAGAATCAGTGGTTTACTGTCTCTCTCCTCGGTGTGACTGCTTCCCACCCCCACGTGGAGCAGAGAAGCTCTGTATTCCTGAATCCTCCTCAAATCAGCTGCTCCCAGCGTCTCTTTAGCATCCACCCCATATCTTCTCTGGTATTTGCCCCGCATTGAGCCTTTGCACGCTCAGTCTGTCACAGGGGCCTCTCTTGAGTGAGCCACTGGTATTCAGGCCAGTGTGACCGAAGCTGCCTCTAGAACCCAGTGGACAGAGCACACGCTCAGGCCAGACCTGGTCCCCTGCTATGTAAAGTGGTGGTGGATAGTGCCCCTGCCTACCTTGGCTATTTCTCTGATGCCCAGTGATGATGGCAGAGTCACGTCAGACCTGGGTGGTCAGCAAAGCTAATTGCATTTCTTCTCTGAGTCTTAAAGTATGCTTGTCTTCATGCTCTAGAATGACCTTAAGGCTCTGCTGGAGGCCTCTGCTCTCCTGAACTCAACATTTGGAGTCCATTGCAGATTATCTGCAGGGCAGGGTACTTAGCCTCACCTAGCTGCCTGTGTTAGGGAGTGAATGACTACAAGAGGCTCAGTCCTTTGGCATGCAGCTAGGCCTAAGTGGGTTTCCTTTTTCTTTCTGTTTTGTTTTTTAGAGATAGAATTTCTCAGTGTAACCAGCCCTGGCTGTCCCGGACTCACTTTGTAGACCAGGCTGGCTTTGAACTCACAGAGATCCACCTGCCTCTTTCTCCCAAGTCCGGGGATTAAAAGCATGAACCACCACGCGTGGCTTAAATGTTTTTTTCCGAGTTCATCTGTCCTGTGGGAGGGTCCTCACAATCCATTGTTGTCAAGTTTCCCTCCGGAAGTTGGCCTAGAATCGTCCATTTTCACAAAGTCCTATCTCCGTTGTCTTCCTGGTCTTCCCCCGGAGGTCTTCCATCACTGTCAAGTCAGTCATGGCATCCTGGCGTCAGTCGGTTCAGTGGGCTATCACAACTTTGGGTTTTCAAGCCATTGCTGAGTCTTGGTGGGCAGGATGTGGGCTCTCCCATAGGTAGGACCTGGAATAGAAGCTCCAATGACATACTTGTCCCCAAGGAGACTTTTGAGTGTGCCGCACAGGGTTTGCCATGCAGAGGGATGGAATCAGAGTTTCAGAGTATGTTTAGGGAGAACAAGGGCACTGAGTACCAGCTCAGAGCCTACAGTCTACTGAGGGAGCCAGGCCCAGAACCTTTCTTTGTTCCTGTTGTGGTGTCGTAGCATCTCAGTCTCCCAGGGATGGCCCTACCCCACGTCTCAGATGCATCCTGTTCTTGTATCTTACAACCCTGGGGATAGTCCACAACAGTAGCTGTGCTCGTGGCTTCATTCAGTGCGAACCTCTGGCCTCATTGGCCTAGATCTTGACCAGCCTAAAAGACAGGCAAGGAGCGCCTACCTCAGAAGGCTGGCTTTTGTCAGGGAGTCCTCCTCGGGGATAACGTGCATATAGCTCCATGTAGTTTCCTTTCCTGGAGCAGGTGAGTAAGGAGAGGTAGGGCAGGGCGAGGAGCAACTGGCCATTGGTCACTTGAGTGCCTAACGCATCTCGATAGGACCTGTGAACTTATGTGATGAGGAGGGGCAGACAAGGGGAATGGGGCCACTTGGTGCCATTTTTCTTGGTGCTCAAAATGTGAGTTGGAGATAATCTGGAGCCCTTACCTTCCAGGGTAGGACCTGATTCTTGGAGTTCCTAGGAATAGAGCCTGCTGTCTCTGTCTAGACACAGACACCAAAGAATGAGGGGATCAGGGAACGAGGACCCTGGTATCAGACCTGGCCTGAGTTAGAGGATCCTGGGAATACATCTCTCTAAGTCCGGTTGATATCAAACCTTCTGGGGACACCAGGATGACAGTTTCATTGGGCTGCCAGGAAGCCCCATGACATGATTTACCCAAAGGATTAGCATCGTAGCAATGACAACTTGAACATACTACAGCCCTGTCAGAGGTCAAAACTATAAGAGCTAAACTCTATCTTTTGCAGAGGGGAAACTGAGGCTCAGGACAGTGACAGGTCTTTGCAGAAGGATTTCAAGGGAGTCAGGCTGGGGTTTGGGTGGCCCTCTGAAAGTCAGAGTCACGTGGTCTCTGCTTTGTACAGACTTTAGGAGGATCCTGTTGAAGAATCCTGGATCAGAAATGTACTTGCCCCTGCTGGTTGGCCCTGGAATGCCCTGCATATATTGGGGGAGGCTCTCAGAAATCCCCCTGGCCATGAGCCAAGAGAGCAGCTTCTGAGACAAACAGGATACTGGTTTGGGCGCGCAGTGGGGACAATAGCCGGGAGAGGAAATGCCTCCAGACCCATGTATGGGTGTGGGCTTGCAGGGGCCTCTATTGACACAGCTCCCAGAAAAATCGAGGTGGTAGAAGGTTAGCATCCTGGGGGCATCATTCTCTAGGGAGGGAGGGAGGAAGGGAAGGAGGGAGGGAGGGAAGGAGGGAGGGGGGAAAGAGAGAGAGAGAGAGAGAGAGAGAGAGAGAGAGAGAGAGAGAGAGAGAGAGAGAGAGAGAGCATAGTGCACCTATACTTCTAGAATTCCTCACAAATGGAGACAGGCAGGAGATATCTACAGCACTTAGTAAGTATGGGGAACAGACCAGCCCTATCTTTCACAGTGGACACTGCAAGGGCCTAAGAACAGAAGCTAGGCCTGAATCTGGGCCTTGGGACATTCTCAGGTAGGGCTACAGGCTGTGGGAAGGTAAAATATGTGCCCCCACAGGCTTGGCTCCAATGTGGTACTTTTGAGCTGAAAGGGAAACTAGGCCCTTTCTTCTTCCAGTATGCTCCCTATTGGAATCAGTGGGCTAAGATAGTGCCAGCAACAGAGTGAAAAGCAAAACATGTGTAGTGTGTGTGTGTGTATGTGTGTGTGTGTGTGTGTGTGTGTGTGTGTGTGTGTGTGTGTGTGTAGACATGTGTGCTAGGTCTGTGTACATGTTTCTAAGGCCACCTACATGTCTGTATTACATGTGTATGCACGTGTGTACAAGGGAAAAGGGAACAGAGAGCTGGGCTGGGGTTAACGGGGCCAGAGGGCTGGCCTCCTCTGGACTTCCCCAATCTCAGCACCAAGGGTGTCCCCAGCCTTCACCACAGAGCACAGGGCTGGCAGTAGGCAGGCAGGGACAGGGCCTGGCTCTGGTCCACAAGGAGCTAATAATCAACTGGCCACTGGAATCCTTGCCACAGCACCCTGGCCTGTCTTAGGTCTCCAGGCCCCTAGGCTCAGGGAGGAAGTGGGGCAGGAAGCAGGGGGCGGTGGCAGTACTGAGCAGTCAGCCGGCTGTGGGCGGACTCTGCCTGTCCAGGCCAGCTGGAGACAGCCTGTAGGCCAGTCAGCAAGGAGCCGAGCCTGTAGTGGCCACCTGGCACCTGCATTCCTGAGCCTGGAAGGAAGTTTACTGAAGGACAGAATGCTGGTAAGGGGGCTCTGGGCAGGAGGGTGTGGGCTGTGTGAGTGTCCTGGAATCGGTAGTGCCTGGCTTTGCCACAATAGTAACTAAGAATAGTGTTTTGCCTTCCTCTTTTCTTCTGGCTTGCTTGGGGTTGGGGAGAGCTGTTGGAGACTGGCACTCAGCACACTGTGGCTCTGCTAGACCGTCCGGGATTGCTCGGATGAGACCAACTGCTAATTGTGACTGGAGACACTGGCCTTCACACTGACCCTTTGCAAATGTGTCCTGAGGGCTGGACCAGATAGATCATGGGAGTTAAGCGGCAACGTAGGATTCAAAAGCCACTGGGTCCCAAATGATGAACCCTAGCCTTGGTTCATTCCAGGCCACGACAAGCACGACTGTACTAGCATGGTGTTAAATGGTGCCCCTGTGACTATGACCTGGCCTCTCTGAGGCCACTCTGGGTTTCTTTATGTTAACCAATGAAGCACATAACTTTTTAAAAAGATTTATTTATTTTATGTATGAGTACACTGTCGCTGTCTTCGGACACACCAGAAGAGGGCATCAGATCCCATTACAGATGGTTGTGAGCCACCATTTGATTGCTGGGAATTGAACTCAGGACCTCTGGAAGAGCAGTCCGTGCTCTTAACCACTGAGCCATCTCTCCAGCCCTGAAATGCATAACTTGACGAGAGTCATTGACCACTGTTTCTGGAGACCTCAGGGAGCAGCCTGCTTCATGGTTCCAGGGCTCTAGAGTCTCCTTTCCCTCCTTGTCCTCTCTGTCCTCACACAAGGATGAAGAATAGCCGCTGGCAAGTAGGACAAGGATCCAGGTTAATTGTGTTCAGGTTGAGGGATGACACTCCCACCACCTGACTTGCAGTCCCTGCTGTTGTGACCCTGGCTGGGCCAAACCCTGGGTTGCACACCCGCGATGGGGTGGGGTAGGGCTCATCCTCTGAGATGAGGTTAAGGGTCACGACTGAGGAGGATGCTGAACAGTGCCACCTCCGTGTGACTGTCAACGCGTTGCTGATTTCACGGAACTTCTTGCATTAGGCACGGTGCCTGTGTCTTAAGTGTGTGGAGTCACAAGTGGCCTGTTATGGGTAGGAGGTGAAGGAGGGAATCCTTCGGGGTATCACCATGTTCCACGGCTGCCATAACAAACTACGACACAATTGTTCTCTTAGGGTTTGAAGGCCAGGAGTCAGAGACAAGGGTGTTGCCTCCAGAGTTGCCAAGGCAGGGGGTGTCTTCCACTTCTTTTAGCCTCTGTTTGTCCCTGAAGGCCCCTGCCTCTGCGTCCTGTGCCCTCCCTCCTCTTCTGTGTGTCTTGATCTCTGGAGAGACCTCAGGCACCAGGGAGAGAACTCACTTTACTCTGGTACAACCATTTGGAGCCACGCTCATTCAACATCCAATAGGACCACACCCTGCTGAGGTCAACTTCATCTGAAACCACCTGTTTCCAATCGGGTCCCCACTCTCAAGTGCCTGGTTAGTGTGACTGGAGAACCCTGCCACCTCCAGGCAAAGTCTCAACAGCCTTGCAAAAGCAGAGACTGGGGATGTACCTTGGTGGGTCTCTGACCCCGACCTTTTGGAACACAGCCAGGGCCAACCACAAAGGCCTCTCCTTCCAGCCTACCGTACTGTAAGCCAGCATGCTGTCTATCTGCTTGATCTCCCCAATATCCTATGAGTGGGTGTTTTTGTTCTCATTTTATGGGTGGGTAAACTGAGGCATAGAACATTTCACCCTCCACTGAGATCGGCCCTAGGTCTCCATGTTCCAGCAGTAAACTAGATGTGCAGTGGAGGTCAGAGCCTGGGGTGGCTTACCTGGGGACACCGGATGCTTCTGCCACCTGGGCAGAAGACAAAGGCCAGAAAGAAACTATTCAGGCTACTTTTGGTTGCTTGATTCAGCAAGTGTACCTGTGAGGCTCCTGGACACCACTTGGGGCTGGGCTGATGCTGGAGCAGGCCAAGCAAGCTCGTGGAGGGAGGCCTGTGCGGAAGGAGGTGGCTCCATGCAAGGAAGAGAGTGCCTACTTCCTCCCTGTGGCTCTGAAGTCCCACTGTGATTGCAGAGTTTGGGCCTCAATGAGCAGGTGGGAAGTTCCCTTAGCCGGGAACTTCCGTTTCTCTAGAAACAGCTTAAGTCAACCCCAGGTCTTTGTGAGACCCTGGAATGCCCTAAGTGTCCCCCCACACCCCACCCCCGGCCTAGGGATGGTAAGTTTAGTTGGCTTCACTCAGCTTCTGTAGAGACACTGGCCAGCCTGCAGGTAGGGACACCTGAGGGCTGTAAGTGGCAGAGAGAAAAGAGTAAGGACACTGGGGTGGGACATGGTGAGTTTGGGTGTGGCGGCCAGTGATTGGGAACCACAGACCCTACAAACTAGGGTCTCACTCATCAAGAGATTGGATCAAGTGCTTGGTTGAGGGCCCTGATGTTATACCAGAGAAAATGAGGGGTCACCTGCCCAAGGGCCCTCGCAGACCTGGGCAAGACAGTGGGCCCCTGCAGTGGTAGGAACCAGGGTGATAGTTTGGCAGAACAAGGCAGGGAAGGACAGAAGCTCAGGCTCAGACTTAGGCTGGGGTCAGGTTCATGGATGGTGCCTTAAGACAGGGGGACAGGAGGGCAGAGAACTGGGCCATGCCAGGCCTCTGGTGCCTGAAGTCTTGTTTTGTTGTTGGTTCTCCCCCTCCCCCTCCCTTGGGATTGAGTGTTGAGGTGTTCAGATGTCTGCATGGATGCAAGATCCCCTTGGTGCTTTTGGTATGAGATAGCTCCTTCCTATCTGCCTATCCCAGATCTTGGCCTTCTGGCATGTTGTAGAATGGAAAGGGTTTGACCACAAACCAACCTACTGGATTCCATGACAGCAGGTGGCTAGGTGGGTGGCTGGCTAGATGGTTCATCGAGGCCACTTCCAGGGAGTGGGGCTGCAGCTTCTACAACCTCTTGTCTTCTGGGGATCCAAGATTCTTCTCTATGGGCCTCCCTTCCTTTCCAGCTACCCAGTCACTGTCCTGCTATCTCCAGGGCTGGGCATCCCTGTCTTCTCATCATAGAGCTTATCACCTACACATGTCATGGGTCAAGGGAGAGTGAAATGCAGTCTCTCCTCTTCCCTTCTTTTTCAATTCCTTCCACCACTACCCCACCTCCCCTTTTCACTCCCTTTTCTTCTTTCTTTCTTCCCACTCTGAGTAAATTCCCTCAGCCCTAGCAAGGATGTTTGAGCAGGTATCTCAGGTCAGACTCTGAGCCATTTCTCAGAGACCTCCTGGAGACCAAGAAGGGAGGCACGCCACACCCCCATACACTATATGCAAGGACCTCTGACTGGTCCAGGAGGTGATTTCGATTTGATGTCCCTGTTGGTGCATGGTGATGAAGTCTACTTCAGCTGTTTGACTGAGCTGGGGAGGAAACTGCCAAGTTAAAGCACTGAAAAGTTGCATGGGGATTCACTTGGCAAAGGCTTTGAGTTCTCTGGGAAGAAATAGCAGCCTCTGTATAGAGGCCCTACCATAGGAAAAGCACGGCAGACATGAGGGACTGAAGATGTGGGCGAGTGGTCCGAGGTGTGGAAGGGGTGTGCAGAAGCCTGTGTCACCAGACTGTCCTGGTCACCTATGGTAAACAAAGCCCACTGCTGAATCTTGGAGGTGCTGGGTACCCTGTATTGCCAGTCTCTGTTCCTCTTGACCTGGCTAGCAGCAACATCATGTACGTCACTAAGAGGACTCTCTGCTGACCACTGTCCTCTCTCCACAGAAGGCCAGCAACATGCCCAGCTCTTGGCCTTGAGGCCACTGTGAGTCATGAGGAGCTTCAGGGAGGAGGAGGCGACTTCTGAGGATTTGTCCACCATGGGGCAGGGCCCTGAGGAGCCTCCAGGAGGCTGTAGCCTGGAAGACAAGATCCAGAGTATATCCATGGGCTTACCTACTAGTCAGGAGAGAACAGGGCCTGAGGAGGCTGAGGCAACAACAGTCAGAGGTGGTGAGTACAGATGCTGAAGCCCACCACCTTCTCATGTCCACCTCTCCATCCAGTATACATCCTTCTAATCCTCCATGCCAACAGGGCTGACATGGGCACCCTGGTACTGCTTACTGGTCCCACTGGGTTAGCCACACTGTGGGCTAAGCACAAAGGGCCATCCTCTGGCATACAGATAACCCCTCCCCCACCATAGCAGATGATCAGTCCTGAAGTCATCCAGGCTTCTAGGCTACATGCAGTGCAGCTAGGCCCAAGGAGTCCTCGGCTGACCAGGGGCCTCCCTAGGAACCTCAGTGATAGCAAAGTTGCCCCCGGGCAACTTGCTCCTCTGGATGGCTGAGCCGGTGACAGTGCTATGTCACCTTGTCCTCATTGACTTCTCCATTACTCAGGGTGGAGTACCATCCCACAATGCAAACCAAGACCCAGGCTCTATAGTGGTCAGGGACCACACCAGGACTGGAGCCTTTTCCTGAGGCCTGGGTGGCAACACCTGCTATGTGACTATCCAGGCAAGCAGTCGAGTGCTAAGATGTAGAAACCAGATGGGCTGTACTCCTGGAGGCCTGGCTCTCCATAGGCTACTGCTAGACTTGGGCCTCAGTTTCACCCACTTGGAAAACCTTAGCAACTCCAACAACCCCATCACTGTCACCCTTGGGCCCCGATAGAGCTCAGCTGCCCTGTCTCTGGCAGGGATAGCCAAGTGCTACATGCTCAGTCACTTCTGATTGACACAGAATGAATGGCATACTAGGAGAAGAGAGCCCTAACCTTCCAGGCTGGTCAGGTTCAGTTCCTGCTATGTGGAGGCAGGGCACCTGCAGATTTTAGACCTGTCATTTGATCCTTCTGTCCCCGGCTAAAGAGGAAGAAGAGCCTGGTGGTCTAGTATTGACTCACAAACAGGAAATGGTCCTCCCAGGAAGGAGGGTTGGGTGGGGCAAAGGCCTGAAGGACCCACAGCTCCCTATAGCTCTCCTTCTAGAGAGGCCTGGGCAGGAAAAACAGAAGGGAATGTGCAGATAAGTCGGGAAATCCTGACAGTCAGCACCCGAATCGGCCACCCAGGGGAAGACTGCCAGCCTCAGAGCTGGGAGAGAGCTTGGGAAGCATTTGGAGACCATTTGGGGGGGTGGGGGGAGATACTTCCCCTCAGGGCCTGGGCTGTGGGTCCCAGAGATTGAATGTAAATTATCAGGCTCACTGGCAAATGTCTTTACCAGGGGAGACATCTCACCTGCCTGTTTTCCCTGTTGGGATGCTGTAAATAAAGTTCCTGTGTGCATTCAGGCTTATGTCTTTGTACAGACGCCATTCTTCATTGTTTTTGAGGTGCTTAGGAATTGGAAATGCTGGGTTATAAAGTAAAGCCTACCACCACCACCACCACCACCACCACCACCCATACCATGGTACCAGAGCAACTGTAACCAAGCCAATCCAGCGTATGAACTTCTGCCCTGGGAGGCTCAAATGGCTGCCAGCAGCAAGATTGCTCAGTGGATAGAACAACCTCAGCTCTGAGTCTTGGGGGTGGGGGTGGGACACATCAGAAGTCACAAGAAACAGAGTAAATGGCCTCATCCCCATCAGTGAATGTGAATCCGTGTTTACTGCACTGCGCTCTGAGTATGCATATATATAGACATGCTAATTTTTTCTGAATTGCTTGAGAGCAAATTTTAGACATCTTACCCTTGCATCTGCAAAGACATCTGGTAAAGGGGAAGGAGTCAGGGATCTGAACTTGGAGGGTGGGCAGAGCCATGGGATGTGGACAGTGTTCTGAAGCAGAAGCCCTGACTGACTAGAACTTGATTCACTCTGATGCCCATGTTGAATTCCAGAACTGGGTTGCAGGCTTCAGGCTGGTCTCTTGCAGCCTGGTATTAGGCCAACAGCCTATCCCATCTGGGGGATTTTGTGAAGGCATCCTGGGTGACTGATGAGAAAAGAGTCCAGGGAGTTCCAACCCCTCTACCTGAGGGACTAGGTTGTCTGGAGAACCGCTTGCCTCTCTAATCACAATCACCTGGTGTGTTGCAGATGTCGCTCCTCCCTGTGGCATGGTTGGGCAAGCTGCTGAACCCCCTTCCAGTCAAATGGCAGTGTATCCGACAGGTGAGCACCAGGGCCTGAGTCTCACAATAGGCCAAACCTGCGGTGTCTGTGTCCCTGGCTATTAGTAACAGAGGTAGGCTTGTAGAATGGGCTTCCTGCTAGTCATGGCTGACTGGCCCCTTGCTTTGGATGTGGGGTCAATTTTAGATATACTACCCTTGCATCCAGAAAGACATCTGGTAAAAAGGACAGTCAGAGAATGGGCAGAATCACTGGACAGTGGGAAGGAGCATGTGTCAAGAAACATCACATGCCTCATGGCTGGAAATTGAAAGAGAAGACACAGTTCTTGGCATCTCCTTCCGTTCTCCCACTCAGGCCTCCCTACCTGCTTTGTTTTGTTTTTGTATTTTTGAGAGAGGATCTCATTCTGTAAACCAGATTGGCCTCAAACTTGAGGCAATCCCCCTGCCTTAGCCTCCTGTGTGCTGAGATTACAGGCATAAGCCACCACACCCAGAGTAGATCCTACCTACCTCTTGAAGGCCCACCATCTTTCAACACCACAAGCAAAAGACCAAGACTTCAACACATGGGCCTGGGGAAAGGCCACTCCAAGTCACACGATAAGCAAGCAGAGAGAGCCTGGAGAGCCTACAAGCATCCACTAATGGCTTTCCCCCTTGGGGCTTGAGGCTTCCTGCATTGTGATCTGGAACCTATGTTCCTGCTTCAGAGTACTGAGAGGAAAAGCCTCAGATTCTAAATGTCTCCACGTGCAAAAAGGCTGGGAGGCCAGGGTCAGCCTGTGCTTGCCTCTGTTTCCTTATTCTAGCATCTACTGAGGACGGCTGGGGAGCACTGCATGCAGAACTGGGGGAAGGGAGCTCCCCTTGTCCTTGGAGCCTCACTGTTGTCTCCAGCTGTGGGGAGCCTGAGAGCTCAGCTCTGTGATTAAATTTAACTTTCACTGTGAAGTTCATCCTTGGGCTCTCCTTTGGGGTGGTGAGTGCTGCCTGTAGTCACTTGGGGTGTGTGAACTACTGTGGGACTACAAATGCAGAGCCTGCCCTTGTAGGGGTCACAGCCTTGTGAATGTGAGGTTCTAGAGGCTTCTACACTTCTCAGCCTCTGAACCTCCCCAGCCTTGGGTAAGAATTTTGATATCAGAATCCCCAGGCCAGAAGATACAGGCAGGTGCTCTGGGATCGTCCCAAGAATTCGAGAACCCCCTCTCACCCCCTTCTCTCTCCTTCCTTTTACCTCCTCACACTTGGAATCCTCCATGGAGAGAACAGCCCTACCCCCACCCCAGGAGGCTGCTGACAAGGACTGGCAGTTCTTCTTGGACCTTGAGAGTCAGGGGGCCAATTTTCTCAGCATTTCCAAACACGGGAACAGAAGAATTGTCTGCTCAGGAGCTAGGAATCTGGGACAAGAGTCACTAGAGAAGATGGTTGTGGGGGGAGGGAGACCCATCCCAGATTAGGAGCCAGGCAAGATGGCAGCCAGCCAACAGAGGACTGGGGTGGGGGGGTTGGGGCGGGTAGGGCCCTGATGTCTTGAAGCAGCAGAGAGGTCCACACAGGACCAACAGATTTTTATTTTTCTGGGGGTGGAGACACTGACCACGCAGGCAACTTGTATTCAGATTTATTAGAATAAAGGTTGGTATCTCAGTCACACTGAGCAGCTCTTAAGAGCCCTTCCTCGCGCCCCCAAGTGGCTGGTGGTCATTGCAGGCAAAGTGCAGACCAATGGGATATTATCCATCATGAAGAAAGACCCATCAGACCATGCTACCCTACAGGGCTGGGAGCCAGGCCAGGTCATAGTGCACAAGGCTCTGGCTGTGTGGAGCTCAGAACACTGAGGGGAGCCACAGCTCAGTTGCCCCTCTCCAGCCAATGCATCTTAAGGGTGGTTGGGGGCAAGGGTGGGTACAGGTGGTAGATTGATAAGGTGTGAAGGTGGGGCCCTTCTGAAGATAGGAAAGAGCTAGTATGGAGGCTTCAGAGTGCCTGGCATCCCTGTGGTGGTGGCTTGAGCTGTACCCACATCTGAAGCCGGACCGTGGGAATGGGAGGCTGAAGGTTACAGTTATTGAGGGACCCTTGCTGAATGGGAGCTCTTTGCTGCTCCACGGGAGCAATAGAACATGAATCCCCTTCTTCCTGGGCAGGGCAGGCACAGCTATGGAAACTGAGGCTGGAAGCAGTAGCCCAGGGTCCTGTCCCTTACTGGATGACACGATCAGTTGAGGGAATAGCTAGCTATCCATGCCTTTACAGGCACCTCGGAGGATTAGAGGCCTCTGCTGAAGGTTGGAAGCTGGTGGGGAACATTTGCCTCATCAGGGCCAGACAAACTGCTTCACCCACCTCCTGTTCCTTCAGACCTCACCCTGCAATTGTTGGCCGTGAGGCGGAAGAGTGGACTGAGGAGCCCCAGCCTACAGCAGGCCCTGAGAAGCCGACTGCGCCTGCTGGAGAATGACAGCCGGGAAGTGGCCCGTGTACTTGGAGTGAGTCAGCCCTCAGTCTTCAGTGAGCCGCTATATCAGATAACCGACAATGAGCCCCTAGTACAGCCTCTGGCCCTGTATCTGCTCTACAACTGCTGTCTCTGGGCTGCTAACTCCCGGGTTTGGATCCCACTTGACTACTTACAGGCAGTGGGTTTTAAACAAAAAGTAGCCTTGTTTTTCTTTCATTTTTGAAATGTGAGTCCCCAACCCCAACCCCCGACTCCTGCACTTGTCACCCCAATCAGAGAGCTGTCCTGTAAATTCTCTCCAGGAGCACACATCTGGCTGGATGCATGTTCTCATTCACACACTGTCTCTTCCTTTTAAGGAACTGTCAGCCAGGCTGCTGTCCATCCACAGTGACCAGGACCGGATCGTGGTGACGTTTAAGACTTTTGAAGAAATCTGGAAGTTTTCCACCTATCATGCTCTTGGTAAGACAGCCGTCTTCCCACAGTAGTTTGTGTTGCCCCCTCTTGGAGGACCCTGGCATCACATCACCCTAAACTCTCCAGAAAAGGAAAACAAAACAAAACAAAAAACCAGAAACAAAAACCCTGTGGGCCAGTCTGATCAGGGCTGTGCTGCAGGATATGGAACTTTGTGGTCCCTCCCTGCATTTCTCAGAGGGAGGCTGGACTCTTGCACCCGACACACCCTTGTATGCCTGCTGTCTTAACCTTGGCCTGCAGCCTGTGAGCTACGCGCAGCCTGTGGCTGTGGGCCAACACAGGTTTACTTAAACCATGAGATTTTAGCTGGGCAGTGGTCGAACACTCTTTAAGCCCAGCACTCAGGAAGGAGAGGCAGATGAGTCTCTAAGTTCAAGGCCAGCCTGGTCTATAGAGAGAGTTCCAGGATGGCCAGGGCATTTTCCAGACAGAGAAACACTGTCTGGAAAAACCAAACCAAACCAAAAACAAATCAGTTGTGTGGTTGTTTTCTAATGTGGTTTGTAAGACTTTGTGGATGGCAATGGTGTGTTCACCCCTGTGGCTGTGTCTCTGTGAAGGCCATTGAGTCACATTTCTTGGCACTCCAGGCAGGCAGGGGAGGAGCCACCAGAAGTTGATGTGTCACTCAGTCTCATGAGTCAGCTTGTCCTTTGTCCGTCCACCCTCTAGGCTCCACTGGGGACTGTACCATCCAGAAGACAATGCCCGTTTAGTTCCTGTCCTCAATGTCCACTCACAGTTTTTGAAAATGGAGGGTTCTCTCTGCATTTGCCCTGACTTATAAGGGAAGTGTGGCTATGCCTTCCAGCTAAGCAGTACTTGATAAAGGGATGGTCCCTGTGCCGACAGTGACACCCAGCATCCCACAGGCCTGAGCGCGGGTTTGATGGAAATCATCAAGGAGGGCACTGGCCGTGACACTGAGTGCCTGAAAGGCTCTGCACCCTTGACACCTCTGAATCCCAAGGCACAACAAGGCCAGATGATAGAGTGGGTGTGCAGGTGTAACCCTAACAGCTAGGGCAGCGAGATAGGGTCCCATAGGGTGTGGAGATGCAGGGAGATTCCCAGGGAAGAATAGTCTATCAGGGTCCTCTCCAGGTCTGGTGTTTGAGGTCTTGGGGTCCCCTGCCCCTCCTGGAGCCTGTCAGTGACAAGCCTGGCTTTGCAGGCTTCACACATCACTGCCTGGAGAACCTGCTGGTGGACCAGACCTTCTGGCTGCTTTCCCCCAGTGAGGAGGAGGAGACTGCCATCCTCATATATGTAAACAAGGATGCCTTGAAGCAGACACACAAGAGCCTTCTCGCACAAGAAGGTAGGCAGCAATGGTGATCTTGGTTAAATCACACAGGGATGGGGACACTGTAGGGGAACAGGAGTGTCTTGGGTGGGAGGCACACTAGCATAAGATGCCCTATACACTGTCATTGGTTTAAAAATGTCTGTGGCTCCCCAAAAGTTGAGATGTGGGGAGAAAGGGGAGAAAGGGTTTGGCCTGCCATACTTATTCTTGCCCCCCCCCCCAACTTGAGCCATTGGCCTCATAAGGGAGGGCCTTGAGTCCCTAGGAAGGACCCTCAGGGCTCGCCATGGGTGGACATGAGGCAAAGCTCCTTAGTAACCCTCCACGCACTAAGGGACATGGGAATCCCATCTCTATCTCTGAATCGTGCAGGTGGGGACTAAGGCCCAGAGTGCGTCCTAATTGGCCTCATAGCCTCAGTTGAGGTGAGGCTGGGACTTCCTTTGGGCCTCCAGACATGGGTATCAGGAGACAAAGAGGGTGGAGTGGGCTCCCACACGGGGCCCTGTTCTCTTTACTGTGGATCTTGGGGCTAGACTGGCAGCTTTCTTGTTTAACAGAGCCATGACTATCCTGCTAATCACCCTGATGACCACCTCTGTCCTTTCAAAGGGTCCTTCTTCGTTCTGTGTCCCGACCACTGTGTAAGGAGGACGAAGGAACCCCAGGGTGCAGGGAAGGGCCCCCAGACCCTCAGACGGGCTTCCGGGGTCACTCTGGGAGTACCAGTTGTGGAAACAGACTCCTCATCCCCCACACCCAGCATGTCCTCCAAAGCAGAAGCAGCAGAGGCCGAGCCAGAGCCCTTGACTCCATTTCACCAGTAAGTACCAAGCTGGAGTCACTATCCTGAGGCCCTGGGGTGTGTGGGACCGCATAGACCCTACTCCATCTGTAGATGCTGGGTGTCCAAGAGACGTATGAGACAGCAGAGGACAGAGCCCTCTGGGCCCTCCTGCTGCTTCCTGTAGTGTGGCTGGAAGTACAGTCAGGTGTCTGTCTTCTTGGAGGAGCAATGGCGTCTCCTGGGCTTTACTGACCAGGAGGAAAGGGGAGAGTTGAATGGAGCAAGTGGTACTTGCCATGCTCACTCTGGAGGGTCACATTTGAGGTACAGACACAGAAGTCTGCACAAAGAAAGACTAAAGGAAGTAAAGCCAGGGGTCTTGAGGAAAGGGAACATGAGAACTCCTGTTCACTGCTGTGCAGAGAGTGCAAGCTTGCTAGAAACTTCCTGGCCACCAAAGCTAAAGGAGAAACTCCGCCTCCTAGGTAACAATGCCTCTGAAGTAACAGCTGTGGCTGGAGGGCTCTTCTTGGGGAAAGGAAGGAGTTTCTCCCTGGAACACTCCCTATGCACCGGGACTAATGGTGGTTCCATCCAGAGATACAGTATGCTCTGAAGAGGGCCTGTAGCGATCAGTCAAGATTTCTGAAGAAGCTGAGTTCCAAGGCAGTGTCAGTTTGACCAGGCCACACAGCAGATGAGAATCCGGGAGACCCAGACTTGAAATTCAGGCCTTTGCCTAGGCTGCAGGCCTTCACACTCTGTTGGTCCTGCCTGCCCCGAGAGAGAGGCAGGACAGGTGCTTTTGGGAGGGGAGGAGGATCTGCAGGGCCCATGGTAACAGTTGGCAGTATCCCCTAGGGTGAGGCACCCAGCTAGGGGTAGCACTACACACAGAAGCTTCAGGGCTGCACATCTGGGCAGGTACGTTGAAGGTGGGGTGGGATTCATGTGTGTCCCCAGTGGCCATTGCTCCTAAGCAGGATAGAGGATATGCTGTCCCCCGACCGAGATTCTACAACCTAGATCTCTTCTCCCTACTCCAGGTGGACTCTCAGGGTCCCGTGGGATCCCATTGATGAATCCATGAGTGGACCTGGGATGCCCGATGCCCAGTTCATGAGTAAGTGTCAGACTTCCCTTCTTGGGGGAGAGGCAGCTGAAGAAGCTGGCCAAGACTAGTATTCTGGAAGTCTCTGCATGTGTCCTGAAAGTTCCCTAAGCCAGAAGAGAAAGCTAGAATCCCTTCTCAGGATTACCTATAGCTCAGAGAGGTTCAGGGCCCAACTAAATAGCCCAGCACCTGGAGAAATAGGCTGAGACTCTTCTCCCACCCCACAGAGCCAGGAGTGTGACATCACAAGATGCCTCATGGAGACTGGTTCATTGGGAGACCCTAGGCTTGGCTGGCTGGCTGGACTCTGGTAGAATCTGTGGGGCAGGATGGAGGCCAGGAGAGAGAATGGACAGGCTGTCTGGCCCTGTCCTGGGCCTTCCCTGTGAGGAGCTGGTCCTGCAGGATGCCCTTCAGCTCCTGGGGACGTGAGGGGAGGCATATTTCTTTGCCCCTTTGGAGCCAGCTGGTGTTTCGATGGTCCCTGTGTCTGCTAAGTGTACACTGAGCCCTGTGGGTGATGGGAAAGCTTAAGGTCTAAGCTGCATGAGGCAGAGCTCTGTGCCTGGAGGCTGGTGGCCCAGAGCAGTGGTCCCCAGTGTCTCAGCCTCAGTGGCCTATATGGTATGAGGATCAAACGCCCCCTCTGAGGACCACCAACCTCCAGAGTCAGGCTTCATTTCACATACCTCCGGCCAGGCAGTCAGAGACACCAGCCTATGTCTGAGGGCCACCCTCTGAACCCACAAGCCTCAACTCTGACCACATAGCCTTCTTTCTGCAGGGTTTGGCCTGGCCTCTGCAATAGCTGACTTCCAGGGCTCAGGCCCGGAAGAGATGTCCTTCAGCGTTGGTGATGTCATCGAGATCGTCGGTGCCCAGGTGCCTGGCCTGCCCTGGTGTTTGGGCCGGCACATGGCCTCTGGCCAGGTGGGCTTTGTGAGGACTGGCCTCGTCCGCATGCAGGGCCCGGCATCTGAGTGAGTGGCAGAGGCCCCTTTCCTGAACCCCACACTGCTCCTGCGGGGACCCTGCCACCCTCTATTAGCCTCTCAGGAACCACCAGGGCGCTGTCCTGGGCAGCTCCTTCGTTCTCTCCACCACTGGGCCTTACTCAGCCCTTCCAGGGTGCCACCAGAGGGCACCGTGCGACTGTCCAGTGTGCCTATCTGCAGTGTCAGTTCTACAGCTTTGGTGAAAAGTGCCACATGCTAGGTGTTCCCTCCATGGTGGGAGCCTGAGGCCGAGGTAGAGCAGCTGAGCAGAGTACCCCTTCCTGTCGAGCCTCACTCCCACCGGCCGGCTCCTCCCTGCCTTCTGCTGGGTCCTGCAAGTTCCTGCTGGCTCCTCACCCTTGTCTGTCCCCTGATAGACACTTGCTGTCCTACTGTGCAGCCAGCCAGCTCCCATCTACCTCAGCTTAGCTAGTCACAGCCACAGAAACCCAATTTCCAAAACCAGTTGCCTTCCAGCTCCAGGGGGACAGGCATTGTGAGGGTTCTCCATGTCGACCCTTCGATATAAAGCCCTGCACAGCTTCTGGACCTGGTCTTCATGCTGTCATCTCTCCCGGGGCTAGCTGCAAGCTCACATCTTCTTGACTCTGAACAGATGTGGGTGACTCTTCATTGTTGGTTCTTTGGGGCCCTGCCAGCCTCTAATCCCATCTATAATCACTGGCCTTGTTCTGTCCCTGAGAGAGCCCTGTCTGCAGCTGCTCCAGGTGAGGGAACTTCCAAGAGACTGCTCTGGTCATTTCTGGGCTAATTCTGTATAGCCTTGAGCAATGGTAGGTGGGGAGGGTTTGGGGAGTGGCCAGTGAGTCTAGCTGAGGCTACCCTTGGTCAGCTCATGGTTTCCTCCAACAAGACCTCAGCCAAGGAGCCTAGAGAGACAGTTGTATGCAGAGAGCCCTGTTCTCTGCTCCTCTTCCCTCTACAGCCATGCCTTCCTCAAGTTAGAGATGTTTCAGTGGGCTTGCTAGGGGACTGGATGTCATAGGCAACTCTCAGATGCAGTCTCTAAGGCAGCTGGCACCACTATGAAACCAACCCCTTCTGTCCCCTCCCGGATTTAAAGCATTCCATCTGTCAGTCAGAACAGGTAGACACTGGCAGGACCTGTGTGCTGATTATACTTAGAGTAGCATTTCCTGGTACCCTATCAGAAAGTCAGTATGCACGGAGGATGGGGTCACAGTCTGTCTACATGCCTTGTGGGACACCTCCACAGACTCTCCACTCAGCTCCAGTGACAGAATTCTCCCTTTCTGAAAGGCAGTGTCACATCATGATAACCTCATTAACTCAGCTGTTTCTTGGGACAACAGTGTGGTTTGTGGCCTGTGTCTCAAGGTCTCTCATTACAGAGATGGCACAGCTCTATGGGGAATGCTTCTTCTGTTGTTGGGCCTTTTGACAGATGCAGGATCTTGTGGCTTCAAGAGTTCCAAACTTAACAGGAGTCAGGGTTGGACAAGCTGGGGTCTAGTCCATTCTTCCCTGTCAACCCAGAGTGTTGGGGGTGCTGACATCATCTTTCACAGCAAGGGACTGTATCCACTTCTCTGTCACTGCAATATTTCTGGTATCTTTCCTGCCCTGAACCTGGGAGCTCCCAGCTTGGAACAGTCTAGTGTTTCTTCTTTTCATGTGTCTTGATGTGATCTTAGACTTACAGAGCAGGTAAGGAGAACACAGCCACATCCCTTACCTGCTGGTGGTTGATGATAGTTTCTCACCTGAGTTGCTTGTTTCTCTCTCTCTCTCTCTCTCTCTCTCTCTCTCTCTCTCTCTCTCTCTCTCCCTCTCCTCCTCCCCTCTCCCTCCCTCCTCTCTCCCTCTCTCTCTCCCTCCCTCTCTCTCCCTCTCTCTCTCCCCCTCTCTCTCTCTCTCCCCCTCTCTCTCCCCCTCTCTCTCCCCCCCCCTCTCTCCCTCTCTCTCCTCTCTCTCCCTCTCTCTCCCTCTCTCTCTCTCCCCCCCCTCCTCTCTCTCTCTCTCCCTCCCCTCCTGCTTGTCCTCAGAGCCTTGAGGATCAGTGATACAAGTCAACCCTTTGCCCCGTTGCAGAAGTGCCTCTTGAAGTCGGATCTCGAGTATAACCGGAGGGCAGGTGTCAAAAGCCAAGAAATTCATGTTTGCCACCCTGCTGTTCACAAGCAAAGATAATTCCAGCATTCATGTCACACATACTGTGGCACCTGCTCCACCCTAACAGCCTTCAGTCACCTTTTCCTCTCTTCTATTTCTGAAGCCGAGGCTCACTGGGTAGAGGCCGGAAGCTGTGCTGTGGTTTCTTTATACCTGTTAAATCTTCACATTGCCCTGCTGACTTACTCCTACAGGCAAAATCGCCTCCTTCCTTTATCTTCCTCCCTTTGTGCCTCTGTCCCTTCCTGATTTCCTCTGCCTGATCTCATAGCCACATGAGCCCTGTCCTTGTGCTGGGTACTGTGGGAAGGATGGGGGTTTCACAGGGGATGGTTCAAGTGGGCTTTGAGAATCTGCCTGGCACTCACCTTCCCAGGACTTTATAATCTAAATATAAAAAAAAATAGATTGTTTTATTTCATGTGTATGAGTGTTTTGCTTGCATATATGTCTGTCTGTACACATGTGGGTGCTTGATGCCTGTAGAAGACACAAGAGGGCATCGAATCCCCTGGAACTGGAGTTGTAGATGGTTGTATCTGGGAAACAGACTCTTACTTCTTAGCTTCTCAGCCCAACCACAGGCCTTCTTGTTCCTGGGCTCAGCCTTTGCTCTCCTCAACAGCAGGTTTTGTTTACGTTTAGTGTCTTCATTGAGGTTGAGTGGGGCCAGCAGTCTAATGAGAGAAGAACTGGTCTTAACTGTGAAATGTCGTCAAAAAAGACAAAGCCACAAGTTCAGCTATCGAGATAATTGGCTGCTGACCGTGATCCCTGAATGTCTCCATCCTAGAAAAGAGAACACAGCTCCCAGGGGGTGCATCCTCTGTGAGATAGGAGCAAGGAAATGCACTGAAAGAGCCGCCTGGCTCACACGGGAGGGAGATTCAGCTGGCCTGTGGCTCTGTCCCACAGTCCTGGAATGACACTAAACTTGGTTCACCTGAAGATGAGCGTCTTGGCCAGACTCCATTCTGCCCACCCACCCTGGGCCTCCTGGGCTTTGAGAGAATTAGTTCTTCTAAATAAGGTTGTTTTTTTTTTCCCAGCCTGGAAAGTGCAATATTCCTCAGCGAGGAAGAAAGGTCATTCTTCAGAAGTGAGGCTCACTTCTCAGACGAGGATGCCCGGCGGCTCCTGAGCAGGACATCTGGCACAGATGTGTGTACCACATGCAGCCTGGGTAGGTACAGGTAGTGTGGCACTTCTGGTCTCTGTTAGCTGTGGAGACAAGATTGTGCTGGCTAAGTCATTTTAACCTAGAGTCTTCCCTGAGCAGAAACTGGGATGAAGGATGTGGGCCAAATGCTTTGCAGCTGGGTGGAGCCCAGTGGTCTGGTCAAGGCCACAGGTGACTGTCAGACTCTGCCCTCTCTGTCTGCCACCACTGTTTTGATATACTGTTGCCTTAGTTCCAAGAGAGTTGGACACTAGTTGGATGCTTCTGGTTCTTTCCAAGCTCCCCAGGGATCCACTCTTCTGCTCCCTTTCCAACTCTGCAGCCTCCCCCAGGCCATCCCCACAAAGAAGCAGTGAATATTCCCCTTGAGTTTGAACATGCATGGGTTTTCTATGTCTCAGTTGCCGGCACGTCAGATTAGAAGGCGGAAGTTAATGAGTGTCTTTAACAGAGACGGGGTGGGGGTGGGGGATCATGAAAGGCAAAGACGAGGGGAAAGGGGGCTGTTGGAATTGCTGAGAAGTTCCTCCCAGGGCAGTGGGCAGAGGTCTTAGCCCTTGCTTATAGAAGTAGTAGAGGGGAGTTGAGGGAGGTGTTGCTACTTACTTTTAATAAAATAAATGGTAATTGGAAAGAAAAAAAATAAAGAAACCCCACTAGGGACCAGAGAAAGGCAAGCCAAGAGAGTGTCCTCAGGGTCTGGTGCAGACACCCAGGCTTAGAATACAAAGACGTCAGGGATTGGTGACACCAGAAAGTAATCCTGAGGCCCTGGGTGTTGAAGGAGCCCATCTCCTGGCACCAAGCACCAGTTGCAGACACACTGGGCTCTCAGCTTCTGCGGACAGGGAGACCTGCAGTCCCACTGTGATCTGACAGCACCCTTAACAGAACTAAGGCTGGTCCTTCTGCCTGTGCTGGTCAGATCCACTTCTCCCAGCCCCAGGCAGAACAGGCTCCATGGGTGTTGGTTGGCCTAGGCTACTTGGCCTCTGGAATTCCAGGACCCAGAACTTTCAAAGGTAGTGCAATTCCTCCTGACAACACACCTTGAAGCTTTGCCTGCTACTGTAACTTCCTGTTCTTTACATGTCTTCTTCAGCTCTTTTTCCTCATTCGGTTGCTATGGCAATCCAGCAGGCAGTTAGTACTCGCCCAAGTAAGTGGGAATGAGGTTCAGATGCCACCGGGGGGTTGGGGGGAGTTCCTCAAAAGGAACTCAACCCCGTTTGTCCTGCTGCTTGCTGTCTGTGCCTCTGCTTGCCATGAAGCTGACAAGGATCACAGGCGCCCTCAGTAGGAGTGTGGGGGGCACCAGAGGTAGTCATGGGCTCCGTCCTTGCCTGGAGACATCTGAGAATGTGGGTTCTCTGGCCCTGGTCATTGTAGGTGCTGGTGACTGCAGAGCTTGCCTTCACCTGGCTGTGTGAGGCAGGACCCAGGGCACAGGTAGAGGAGTGACTGTTGCCCTTTTCCCTTTCCTAGACTGGTTAGAAGAAGCTGACGGAGAACAGCTGGAGCAACAAGGTAGGTGCTGCCCTGCGGGGCTGGGGTCCTCTTCTCATGGCTGAGTCTCGGGTGTGAACTCAGGCTCACCAGGTGTGAACGCAAGACAGAGGCGGCAGCATCTGAGGCCGTGGGCACTGGCCATCAAGTGTCTGCAGGGTCTGGGGGATGTGGGATGGGTGGCCTGGAGCTCCTCTATTGCAACTGTTGGAAGCTTTGGGAACCCAGACCTCTTCCTCAGCAGGGTCTCCCAAGAAGGCAGAGTCCCGTCCCTCGCTCCAGCCCACACTGCTGTGGGCTCCTTTTCAAGACCGATGTAACTATCCAGATTCCCCACAGTGGGCCTGACTATACTACTAGGGGAGTGTAGTGGTCGGAGTTAGGGTTGGAGGGAGAGCCCCTTCCCCTAACTCAGTCTTTGAGGTCCCTCTCTCTTAGGCTCCACCCCAGAATACCCCTTCCATCTTCCTCTGCAGCTATCATCTTCCCCAGAGGCTCTAAACAGGGGATCTAGAAATGTGAGCCCTTAAGGGGCCTGGGATAACCCCCAGAAATGTACCCATCTGAGCTCAACTGGGATTCAAGGAAGAGGGCCAGGAGGAGGCTGGCATGGCTGGGAAGGGGCCCAGCCTCCTGCTCTGGGTGCAGTGAACAGAGGCAGATGAGCATGGAACAGCTTTCTCCTGGGTGGCCCATCCTCTGCCCAGGTCCTGACAGAGACCCTAGGGCTCATCCATCTGTCCAGTCAGGAAGGCCTCTGTGGCTGGGGATTTCTAGACCAATCCAGTAGGCTCAGGTCTGTTGGAAAGCTTTATAGAATAGTAAAGATAGATTTAAAAAAAATTAGTCTCTGGCTGCCCTCAAACATGATATGTAGTGAGGGAGGGTCTGAACACTTGATTTTCCTTCTGTTTCCCACGAGCTGGGACCGTACGTGTGTGCTCCCACATCTGGCTTCAGATTGTCTGAAGCATATATTTTTTAAAAAAGATTTTGTTTTATGTGTGTGTTTGTCTGCATGTGTGTATCTGCATGACCTGTGTGCCCACTGTCTACAGAGGCCTGAAAAGGGCATTGGATGCGCAGTGGAACTGGTTGTGGGCTGCCCTGTGTTCAGGGAGCCAAGCCTGTGTCCTCTGGAAGAGCATGCTTTAACGTTCACACTTGAGAGCAAAGAGGCTGATTAATCCCAAAGAAGGATTAATCCCAGAGCCTTTGTTCATCTGTTTCCTTCCAGATAACTCCATGTTAGGCCTGTGTTGTCCCAGTAGGAAATACGTGTCTGCTTACTCTGCCCCGGTGGAGGCGTTTGGCTTTGGATCTGCACCTGTCTGAGACTAAGGTCTCATTAGCAGGCAGTGGTAGATTGTGCTCAGTGGCCAATCTATAAACTGTCCCTGGGTCATTCCCCAAGGAGACTACTACCACTTTCCCATGATACAGCTGAGGCCAATGACCACGACAAACATCCCTGTCATCATTGTCCGTCTGCCTTCTGCCTTCATTTCATGTGTGTGTGTGTGTGTGTGTGTGTGTGTATGTGTATGTGTGTGTGAGTGTATATGTGTATATGTGTGTGTGTATGTGTGTGTGTATGTGTGTGTGTGTATGTGTGTGTGTATGTGTGTGTGTATATGTGTGTGTATGTGTGTGTGTGGTGTGTGTATATGTGTGTATGTGTGTGTGTGGTGTATATGTGTATGTGTGTGTGGTGTGTGGTGTATGTGGGTGTGTATGTGTGTGTGTGGATGTGTGTGTGTGGTGTCTATGTATGTGTGTGTGTGGGTTTATATGTGTGTGTATGTGTGTGTGTGTGTATGTATGGTGTGTGTGTGGTGTGTATGTGTGGTGTGTGTGTAGTGATTGCATGTGTGTGTATATGTGAGTGTGTATATGTGTTTGTTGGGAGTGGTGTGTGTGTGGTGGTTGTGGTGGGGGTGGTGTGTGTGTGTGTGAGTGTGTATATGTATATGTGTGTGTGTGTGTGTGTGTGTGTGTATGTGTTGCTGAGTGCATGCTAGGTACCTTTTCTACCACTGAACTATGTTCCCCATATGTCTGCCCTCCATAGACGCCGGGCACACAGGTCACACAGATAGGCATGATGCTTAACTTGGTCTGTTTTCTGCAGCAGCCCTTGAGCCCATGCTGACTAGTTGTGCCAATTGGCTGTCAGTGATTTCCTGGCTTCTAGAGTCTGAGGGTCCTGCAGAGTCACACTCCTGTGGTTGGACTGGATGATTAGGTGGCTTCAGTTCTCTCTAAAGAGAAACTGTCTGCAAGCTATCCCTCTGCTCCAACATTCGGGGTCTCAAAAACTCTGGGCAGGAAGGTTGACAGGAGGAATCAGGACTGACTGATTCAGACCCTAGTGTTGTGGAATCAGAAAGTGTCATCCAGAAAGTGGGGCAGCAGGGACATGCAGCTAGTGGAACAGTGGGTGGGGGACACCACGCAGGTCAAGTTGGGACTCAGGTCCACAGCTGATCCAACTTGGCCTTCTGTTACTTCTAGAAATGTCTCTGCCTCACCTGAACCCAGAGCCACATGAGAGTCTGCACATGGTAAAGAACGTTTTAGAGAAGTGCAAGGCCTGCCCTGACCACCCTGAAGACCCAGCATCCTGGAGCCTTGGAGCGGTGTCCAGCAGAGTGAGTTCACCGGACCTTGAGGACCCCCCCTTCTGCCTGGATCCTGACGATGACTGGACAGACCCTGAGCCTCCGGACTCACTGCTGCAGGTCCTGAGTGCCCCTGGTTATAGGGCCCAGTTCCGGAGCCTGTATGATATCTCACTTCCCTGCCTGAGCACCGC
This sequence comes from Rattus rattus, assembly GCF_011064425.1. Classification (NCBI taxonomy): domain Eukaryota; kingdom Metazoa; phylum Chordata; class Mammalia; order Rodentia; family Muridae; genus Rattus; species Rattus rattus. The sequence continues at coordinate 69,369,301 of NC_046164.1, forward strand.
ACTCTATAGCTTTGATGATGAAGAAGAGCTGGCTGAATGCTTGGCACAGGCCCGAGGAGTTGCCAAGAAAGTCGATTTGGGCATGGCCCTGGCAAGGCTCTGCCTCCTGCTGGGGCGGCTGTGTGCCCGAAAGCTCAAACTATCCCAGGCCCGGGTGTACTTTGAAGAGGCCCTGGGGGCTCTGGAGGGAAGTTTTGGGGACCTCTCTCTGGTGGCGGCCGTGTATAGCAGCTTGGCTACTGTGTACCTGAAGCAGAAGAACGGGGAGAAGTGTGTGCAGCTGGCACCCAAAGCCGCAGCGCTGCTCCTGGGAACGCCCGGCCACTCCTGCAGCACAGATGCCGAGCTCCTGAAGTACGCACTGCGCAGGGCCGTCTGTGGCCTCAGCCCCCAGGCCGAGGCCCGGGCCTGCTTCCTGCTGGCCCGGCACTACACCCACCTCAAACAGCCTGAGGAGGCACTGCCATACTTGGAGAGACTGCTTCGCCTCAACAGGGATGTGGGGACCCCGCAGGCCTCGTGGCCTGAAGACTGTTACCTGCTTCTGGCGGACATCTATGGCCGGAAGTGCCTGCCGCACCTGGCATTGAGCTGCCTCAGGGTGTCCTCACTGTGGACAAGATGCTCTCTGGCTGGCTCCTTGAGGAGTGTGGACCTGGTACTCCAGAATGCTCCTGGACCGAACAGCCAAAGGAGGACAGGTCATAGCCTTCCCTCCCAGATTGCTCACTACCTCAGACAGGCATTGGCCTCTCTGCCTCCCGGCACGGGACAGGCACTGCGAGGGCCGCTCTATGCCAGCCTGGCTCAACTGTACAGTCACCACCAGCAGTACGGCCAGGCCATAGCCTTCATGTTTCAGGCTGCAGAAGCTGACACTGCAGCTGGGGTCCACCCTGTCGTGGACCGCTTGGTGGCGCTCGCCTGGCTGCACCTGCTTTGTGGGAAAAGCTTAGTAGCCATGGACATCCTGAAGTGCGTCTCAGACGCGGCCGTGGCCAACAAGGACCAGGAATGTGTTATGATGAACATGGTGGCCATGGCCCTGAAGAGGATGGGCAGGACCCGGCAGGCTGCTGAAGGCTACTTCCGAGCTCTGCACATGGCCTACAGCCAGGGCCACCTGCAGAGCCAGGCAGTGGTCCTAGCTAACTTTGGGGCCCTGTGCCTGCAAGCTGGCGCACGCAGCTTGGCCCAGCACTACCTGCGGGAGGCCGTGGGGCTCTTCTCCCAGCTGCCCAGTGGCGTGTGTGGCCGTGACTTCACCCAGGTGCTCCTGTGGTTGGGCCAACTGTGTACGCGCCGGGCCCTCCCCCAGCAGGCCAAGTGCTACTATGAGTGGGCCTTTCTGGTGGCTGTGGAGACGGACCATCTGGAGAGTAAGTACCGACCTTGTTCCCCCTCCACGCCTCCTCCGGGGTCTACATGAGTCATGCCGGCTTCTGAGAAAGCAAGTCATTCCCTTCTCAGAACACCCTGGGGTGGGAGGCAGAGGACAGAGACTACCCACTGAGTAGTAGAAACCTGGAGATGTTCGCCATCACCTCTGAGGCAAACTTCTTCCACCTCTTCCTGTGCTGGACTGGATATGACATGGAGGATGCCTTGAGAGGACCTTACTGTAGGACAGTGGTTCTCAATCTGTGGGTCTCGACCCCTAGGGAGTGGTCAAATGACCCTTCCACAGCGGTTGCCTGGGACCATCGCAAAACAGATATTTACATTACAATTCACAACAGGAGCAAAATACAGTTGGGAGATAGGAACAAAAGTAAATTTGTGGTTGGGGGGGGTCACCAAGACATGAGGAACTATATTAAAAGGTGGCAGCATTAGGAAGGTTGAGAACCACTATTCTAAGGACTCCACAACCCCTCTCTACTGCCCCATACTGAGATGGAGGTCATCCTAGACATAACACTGAGATTTGGGGCCCCACTGAGCTAACACAAGGCTCTGTGAGCTGGACCCCCAGTTCTGTCTTCTGCAACCCTGACAACCTCACGTGGCCTCTTTATTAGAAGCCACCAGGGCTTCAGAGCTGATCAAAGTCACCCACAAGGACCTCGTACAGGTGTTATCCAGGCCCAACCCAAGGGTGAGACCATGTTCTTGCTAGGGCCAGGAGGTGGACAGGAAACAGATGGCCAGGTCAGAACAGCCACACAGAGGGTTGTCATTGTGCTCACGGGCAGCTCTACTCCAGCCTGTGGCTTGGGGACACTTCTTTGACTAAAGATCTGAGGAAAGGTTAGTCAAGAAGGGAGTGCTGGAGGAGCTGAGGACAGAGCTGTTCCACCCATGCACCTTGCAGTATTGAATGCTAAGCCTCAGCTGGGGTCTAAGCATCCTTAGGAACCCTAGCCTATGGGTTGTCCCTTTTCCTGAGAGGACCAGGGAGCCATCATGTCTATAGGACACTCATTGTGGCTGCCGAGATGGAGAGGAGGTGGGTGGAGGTGGGTCTGCCTGGAGTCTGTTCTCCAGAAGAGAACCTAACATACAATTGAGGTGTCATGGACATGATTTGTGTGGAGGGAGCCAGGGAGGGAATCCCCCAAGGATTGTGTGCAGGGTCCAGCAGGGAAGGCTTTGGCAGGATAGACTCTGGCATGAAAGGAACCCAGGAAACCTCAGGTTACATCCTGCCTCTGAGGGCCAGACTTTCACAGCCTCAGCAACCTGACCACGTAGCTACCCCAGCCCATCCCTGCCAGACCTCCTCAGATGCAAAGCTTCAGACTTAGACAGAATCCGCTAAGGACCCAGCTATAGGTCTCTCTCCTCCGCTGGGGAGACTGAGGGATGGCCCCAGGGCCACAGGCCAGCTCACCACTGAGTCAGTGTTGGTGCAGCGTGTGTTTCTGGAAAGTATTCTGGTGCGTTGATGGGCAGCTATTCATGGTCATTTCCGTGAAGACTGCCAGCAATACACCCCTCATTTCTGGTTTTAGAAATTCACAACCTCTTTCCCCTGGCCAGTCCGATGGGAGGGTTATAATTCTGTCAGTCTTTTCAAAGCCCCAGACCTGGACTTTGTGGGTTTCCTCTTACTACCTCTCACCAGCAACACAGTTGATCCTTTGTAGTTCATTAAGACAGAAGTTGGGGTTTGGAGTTTTTCTTCCTCCCTTCCCCTCCTCCCGTCTCCCACCCGTCTCCCTCCCATTCCTTTCTCCAGTCTCACCTTCTCTATCTCTTCCCCCTCCCTTCCATGGCCATCAAAAGCACTCAAAGCTATCAGTTTCCCCCGTGGCTCGGCTTTCAACATCCCTCAAGTTTCTATCACCATCATTATCATCATCACCATCACCACCACCACCACCACCTCCTCCACCACTTCCTCCTCCTCCTCCTGTGTCTTCGTGTATATCTGTGTACCACGTGTGTGCCTGGTGCCAGCAGAGGTGTCAGATCCCCACGTCAGATGCCCTAGGCCTGGGTGGTTGTGAGGTGCCATGTGGATGCTGGGAATCAATCCCTGGTCTCCTGTCAGAGAAGCCAGTGCTCTTGACCTTTGAGCCATGTCTCTAACCCAGGCATCCCTTAAACTTCTATGCTTCTGTTTCCTTTGTGTCTCTTCCTCTAACCTCTGGCTATTCAGAAATGGGCAGCTTAGCTTTCATATCTCCATGAACTTACCAAACTTTCTACTGTTACTGATTCCTGTTTGTCCATCTGTTTGGTTGTCAGGAGTAAACAAACTATCCTAGGGCCAGACACATGCTAGATAAACACTCTGACCTTTCTGTATTCCCAGTCTTTGAGATAAGACCTCACTAGTTGTACTACCTGGCCCTGAACTCACCGTATAGTTTTATTTTGCTCCCGTGTAGCCAAAGAACACATTCCCTATGACTTCTGTCCTTTTGCATTTCCTGAGACTTGGTCAGTGGTCTGGAGCGTGTCTTTAGAGACTGCCCTATGAGCCCTTGAGAAGACCTGAACCCTCAAGATCTGGTCTGCTTATGGCACAGCTAAGCCATCTGCCTTTGTGTTGATTTCCAAGTTGTCTTGACAGTTGGGGATGCCCTCTGGCTCCCCGCCCCTGGCTTTGGGATAGTCCAGTGAGCCATGGCTTGGAGGCTTGCCTCCCGGATGGAGCACAGACTTATGGGTGGAGCACAGCCTGATGTAGGATGAATCCATTGTCCTATATGGCAGGCGCCAGGAAAGATGCTGGCTATGGGCTGTGTGTGTCCAACTCTATTGAGCTGCCAGGGTGGAGATAGGAAGAGTGTGTTAAGACAAAAACAAAAGGGGTAGGTTGGGCCAAAGCCTGGGCAGGACTTTCCCCTGGACCAGCTGAACTGATCCACACTATCTACATGCTTCCCCCACATGTCAGTTGATGAGAGCTCACGGTGTACTACTCTATAGACCATATAGCCTAGCTCTGAGCTTGGGATCCCCATTTTTTGAGGACCCTGCTCAGAAGTGAAGAAGAAGGAGTCATACAGTGGGGCCTTCAATCCTTCCACAGAGAGGCACTGGGGTGCCTCAAAGGTAATTGAATCAGGAGGGTAACACATCCTCCCCGTGTCCCCACCCAGGTCAGTTACAGGCGGTGCAAAAGCTGTGCCACTTCTACAGTAAGGTCATGCCCAATGAGGTGCGATGCGTCATCTACCATGAGTTCCAACTGGCTCTGGCACGCAAGACCGCTGACAAGGTGCTGGAGGGGCAGCTCCTGGAGGCCATCAGTCAGCTCTACCTGTCGCTGGGCACTGAGCGGTAAGAGCAGTGGTGTTGGGGGCACAGAAACCCTGGGGAGCCCCTCTCCTCAGGAACCAGCCAAGCCCCAGTTCTCCAGGGCTAAGAGTCATTCCATTCATTGTCTGTGACATAGCCATCCCAGCATGATCCCTGCTCTGATGGGGTCCCGCCCTCTTATCCTTGTTTTCTCAGTTAAACAAGGGTCATCAGTCCAGCCATTTCAAACCACTCATGCCATGCTTGTTGTTGTGAAATAACCCCCCCCACACACCTGCCCCTAATCTTTAGTTGTCAGCCTGGGGCCAGTTGAGTGTCCTTCACCCACCAGATGTCCAATGGTGGCCACATGTTCTTCAGGCGTCTCACCACAGAGGGCAGAGCCAACTTACCCTGGAGCCAGGTCTCAGGGCCATGTTTGAGGTGTGACCTATACTGAGGTTCTGGTTAGCCTGCCAATTGGTAAAAAATCCTCAACAGGACACCTCCCCTAAGGCAGGGGCACTGGAGCACGGAAGACCCTGTTAGGAAACAGGAGAGACCCTGTGCTAGCACAGAACTCACAGCGGGAACAGTGGTCTGGAGCCAGGCTTCTTGGATATGTCCTTGGGCTGCTGTGCATCTCCCTGGAAACGTATTGAAGGTGCTCAGCCCCACCCAGGCCTCAGGGACAGCCATTGCTGAAAGGGGTCCTGGGTAACACTGCAGTATGTACAAGTTTGCAAAGCCCTGGCCTAGGATCTGAGTTCTGCTGTAAGCCAATGTCTCCCAGAGAAGACAGACTGTCTATTAGGGTTTCTACACCACAACCAGAAATAACTTGAAGGGAGAGAGGGTTTATTTTCATTTCCATATCATGGCCCATCACTGAGAAATGTAATGGCAGGAACTCAAAATACAGCAGGAAGCTAGAAGCAGGGGCTGATGCAGAGGCCATGGAGGATGCTGCTTGCTGGCTTGCTCCCCATGGCTTGCTCAGTCTGCTTTCTTCTCCAGCCAGGACCACTAGCCTAGAAGTAGCTCTGCTGACAGTAAGTTGGCCCTCACATGTCAATCAAGAAAACACACTGTGGGCTTGCCCACAGTCCAGTCTGGTGGGGACATTTTTTTTTTCAAATGAGACCCCCTTTTCCCAAATGACTCTAGCTTATGTCAGGTTGACACACAGCTAGCCATTACTAGCTGGATTCAGCATGCTGGGGGTAATAGTGCATAGAGAGCCCCTTACACATAGCTGTCTGTCTTCCCTCTGAAGAATTCCCCCGTCTTCCCATGCTGTGACCGGGTGCCTGGGGCAGGACACGATGCTGCCCACAGAGGATTCCTTCAGGTCCTGACCTTCCAGACCATTCTGTAGGCAGATCCTGTTCTGATGCCTGTGTCTGACCCCAGGGCCTACAAGTCGGCTCTGGATTACACTAAACGGAGCCTGGGGATTTTCATTGACCTGCAGCAGAAGGAGAAGGAGGCACGTGCCTGGCTGCAGGCAGGGAAGATCTACTATATCCTCCGTCAGAATGAGCTGGTGGACTTGTACATCCAGGTGCGTTCAGTGCTGGCAGGATGGACTGGCTCCCTCCCTCACTACCCAGCCCACCCATCTACCCACCCACTGCCCTGTGCTCACCTGCTCATCTACCTAACTGTCCACTCACCTACCCTACCCGCCCAACTACCCACTCACCCATTCATCTGCCCTCTGACCTATCTACTCACTCACCCATCCACCCACCTATCCATCCATCTACTCACCCATCCATCCTTTCAGCCACCTACCCGCTCATCCATTCATTGCATCTCCCTGTTCACCCACACATTCATCTGTCCACCCACTCATCTGTGCACCCCCATCCACCCATATATCTACCCACTTATCCTTCTCACCTGCCCATCACTGCTGAGTACCCCTGTTCAGTTCCTTCCCACTCTGACTCCCTCAGTTTCCCCCCATGCCCAGCCTCTCTGATAACCATCTGAACTCCCTGGGCAGAAGGTGCCTCCCCACCCCACCCCACCCCCGTGTAATACCCGCCTCTTGTCGGTGCATAGCGAGCGCTCAGTGTATGTGAGAATGCCATGTCCACTCAGTTTGCACCCAGAAGAGCTTGCTTCAGCAGCTCATGGTATGCTTACTTCAAAACATGTTTATCACACAAGTTGTGATGCTTCCCAAACACGGTGAGATCTGGACAGACAAGGAGCACAGGAGCGGCTTGGTGAACTGAGGATCTAGGATCCAGGCGCCCAGGGCTCAGAGAGCAATGGGAGGGCCGGCTGAGCCAGAGATCAAGTAGCTTTGAGTCAGGGTGGGGAGCTAGCGCCATCTACTGGACGAGAACATTAAGGTCCAGCCTAGAAGCTGGAGTGTGAGTGTATTTATTACCTCACAGATGTTTGTTGGACTCCTACTGTATACCAGGTATTGCAGACATCCCCAGACACAGCAGAGAAGTCACAGCCTCAGGCCCTGTCTTGTGGTACTGACAGGAGAGAAGTGGGTATGGATGGGTCAGGATGCAATAGGATATGGTGGGAGCCACAGGAGGGGCAGCCAGCTTTGAACATAGTGGGCAGGCCAGAAGCCAGGCCTGAGTTCTTCCCTGCTCACCTGGGCAGTCCACACCTACTCAGCTCTGGGGATGCCGCTGAACTGGTGCTTCTAAGCTCTCTGGTCCTGAAAGCTCCTCTCCTCAGAGCCACATGCCCATAGGGACAGGAGAAAGGTCGGTGTCTCCAAGTGTAAGACCACACATCTCAGATACAGCCTCTCTGGAAGGTAAGTCTCCAGAGAACTTCCGGTTCTTACAGGTGGCACAGAATGCAGCCCTGTATACCGGGGACCCTAAGCTGGGGCTGGAACTGTTTGAGGCAGCTGGGGACATCTTCTTCAATGGGACCTGGGAGCGGGAGAAAGCTGTGTCCTTCTACCGGGTGAGTGGCCACTGTATGTTGGAGTAACCCAGCTCCTAGCCTGGGGTGTCAGGATAGAACCGACCTCTGTCCCATGGGAAGACCATACAAAGGGTGGTGACAGTTCCTTGCACACATGTGGGCTCAGGAGGTATTTTGCATGGTGGGCACTGCAGAAGTCTAACCTCAATGTATGGACAGGACCGGGCACTGCCCCTGGCTGTGACTGTAGGAGACCAAGAAGTGGAGCTGCGCCTGTGCAACAAGCTGGTGGCCCTGCTGTCTGCACTGGAGGCACCCCAGGAGGGCCTAGAGTTTGCCCATGAGGCCCTGGCACTCAGCATCACCCTAGGTGAGTCCTGTGCCCTGCTCTGCACCCCATCCTACTAGGCCTCCAGGCCCAGGTCTGCAGAGCAGACGTTGCTTGGCTTCTCCCACCTCCTGTAGAGGCTGACTGAGGCCCACAGCAGCTCTGCTGAGCCAGCAGTGCCTGGCCACAGCTGAGCCCAGAGCTGGCAGGGACTTGAGGAGAGAGCAAAGCTCACAGGCTTTCTCTGCTTCTTTCTCTGGCTGGACCACATGCGGGCTGGCTTGTCCTGCTCGTCACACAGGTGGACTTGTGTGTGTTGTCCCTCTCCCACCTCCCTTTCCCGCCTCTTCTGTCCTCACCCACTGTCTGCTGCCTGTTGCTTAATGTCAGGTTACCTTCTGTCCAGCACTGATCACTGACCAGGAGTGTCTCTGTTCCTCTTGGGACAAAGCCCTGAGTGGGCTGGCTGGGGCCTCAGGCCTGAAGGCGATGTGCAACTGGATTCAAAGTGCTGCGTATACAGGCTCCTTGAATGGGCACTCGCGCCCACCCCTGCAGGTTGCCCGTGCCGGGGAAAGCCTAGAGCTTTGGTGAGCATGGCTACCTAAGGTGATAGATTGTGCTGAGCCTACAAGGCAGCAGCCACAGCCAGTCCCTGTGCGAACCCTGGTGCCTGGGAATGCACAGATCATGGGCTTAGCTGAAGGCATCGCCGGGCAACTCCATGCAGACAGGAAGTGGGGTGTATGAGCCTGCAGCTTTGCAGATCTGGAAGTAGAAGGAAGACACTTTATGGATGAGAAAGCATGTCCCGGTCAGGAAAGGACTGGCTAGAGTTACCTGGCTAAGTCTGTGAATGTCCACAGCTGTGTCGCCTGGTGCTGTATTTGCATGCTTGCTCCTGATTAGCTCACGCCCTGCTGGGTGGTGTCCTCACACCTGCCCCTCTACCTGCACCCCTAGGTGACCGGCTGAATGAAAGAGTGGCCTACCACAGGCTAGCCACCCTGCACCACCGGCTGGGCCATGGGGAACTGGCCGAGCACTTCTTCCTGAAGGCTCTGTCGCTCTGCACCTCGCCCCTGGAATTCGATGAGGAGACCCTGTACTATGTGAAGGTCTACCTGGTACTGGGTGACATCATCTTCTATGAGCTGAAGGTGGGCTAAAGGGGTAGGGGCTCAGCCTGGGGTAGGGGCTCAGCCTGGGGTAGAGTCATTGCTCCGCCTGAGTGGGTGGGGTCTACACTATAGTCATTGCCTCCCAGGAAAGGCCTCCATTCTCCTGGAGCAAGGCCTAGATGTTTGAAGCCAGAGAGGACAGCAGACAGGGCTACCCTCTTGGTCCTCTCATGTAACACAGGGTACCATATACCAGCAGTGGGAAAGTCATTAGGGAGCTTCCTGAGTGTGGTGATTCTCCCAAAAGAATGTAAAAAGACAAGGATGTGTATAAACATTGACCACTCACATTGCAGAATACAGCCCATACCACAGTGCCTCTTCCAGGAAACCCACCTTTCTCCACAGTTCCTTACTGGAATTCTGTGGCATTGCTTTTCCTGGTCACCTGGGAGGGATGGGTGGAAATAATACCATCCTGTCTCACAGTGAAGGAAACTGAGGTTCAAGAAGGGGTATGCTGACCCCAGGCTACCTCTCTGAATCCTTGCTGGTCACAACTCAGGCACATGTGTGACTCCAAGCTGCCACACAGGTGCATACAGAGGCACACACGTTGGCTGTCCTTCCCACATAGCTGAATGCCCTCTCCTCAAGAACTTCTATCCACTGAGGTGCCGGGTATCTCCCATGCTTCCTCACATCCCAAGAGTTAGCCAGGGAGGGGTGGCCTTGAACCCAGGGTGAAGAGTACCCACCATCTGTGTGTCCCACTCTGTTCTTGGGTCCTAGCTCTGTGGGGCTGGTACAAAGAAGACGTTGTTAGATCTTTGTTGCTAGCTGAGAGGGCTGTCCCAGATGTGACAGGGAAGGCAGGCTAGGTGGGGTCTCAGGAAGCCCCTCAGCCACTCTTGTGAGAAAAGACCTCTGAATAAGCTAAGGCGGGAGGCAGCTGTGGGATGTGTCCAGGGGCCACTGGAGGTGAGGCAAGGTCGGATATAGACAGCAGAGAGGCTCAGGAGAGAAGAAGCAGAGGCCATGACAGGTTGAGGCCTTAGGCTCTGGGATCTAGGAGGAAGAAGGGAACTTCAGGAAAGGGACATGAATGTGTGCACAGGAAGGTAGCCATAATGCTGTTCCAGGTCACCTGGGTCTCTGGATCACACCTGGGTTGGGCTTGGAGCTTCTCTGAGCCAGCACATGAGCTGGTGTACCCTTAGTGGTGACAGATTTTTAAAAAACCGATGTCCAGCTGGGCGGCGATGGCACACACCTTTGATCCCAGCTCTCAGGAGACAAAAATCAGGCAGATCTCTGAGTTCAAGGCCAGCCTGATCTACAGAGTGAGTTCCAGGACCATCAGGGCTACACAGAGAAACCCTGTCCCCCCCCCCAAAAAACAAAAGAACAAAAACCAACAACAAGGAAAGGTGTCCAAACACAAGGACTAGGAAGCTCCAGCCATGTTGGGGAAAGAGGCTAAGGTGTGATTGTGACAGAACAAGAAGGGATGTTCCCATAGTGTCCTGATGTGGCCCTGTTGGTCAGCCATCATGGTAGGGAGTGCCTGAGAGGGAGCCTGGGATCATGTGGCCCTTGGGCATCACTTAAGGTATTTCCATCCCAACCCCTGCCCGTTATGGGTAGATATATCAGAGTGCCCCGGGATGGTGTAGTCCATCCCAGCACCCCACACTCCGGGCACCCCCACACTCCAGTGAGTGGGCTTAGCACAAGCACATGTACCCACAGGACCCCTTCGATGCAGCTGGGTATTACCAGCTGGCTCTGGCAGCAGCCGTGGACCTGGGCCACAAGAAGGCTCAGTTGAAGATCTACACACGCCTGGCCACCATCTACCACAACTTCCTCATGGACCGAGAAATGTCCCTCTTCTTCTACCAAAAAGCAAGGACCTTTGCCTCAGAACTGAATCTCCGCAGGACCAACCTGGTGCCCCAGCACTTCTGTAGCCGGGCCCCCTGGTTGGCCCCTGGCTACCCATCCTGACAACCTGAGAAGGGGCACGTACAACGGGACTCTTCCTCTTCTTGGGGTATGGGCAACCTACTGTTGTTATTATTATTATTATTATTTTGCTGAGGGTTGGGGGTAACTGAAGGACCAAACAGTAGTAAATATTTTTCAGCAACTGTGGCCCTAACTCATCCTTTTTCTGGACCCACACCGCAGTCTAGCCCCACCTTGTCTGCAGTGAGGACTGCACTCAGCAGGTGTCAGCAAGGCCTCCTGCAGGCTCTCTCACGGTGTGGTCTTGGGCAATCACTTACCTCAGTCCTCCATCCCCTTGCCTATCAAAAGGTAAGGTGTTGGGAGTCCCTCAGCAGGACCTAAGGTGACCTCTCCTCCTCTCTACTCACTCATGTATATGACACAAGTCTGCATCGTTCATCCTCACGTACCTGCCTGAGAGGAGTTCAGGACATGATGGCCTCCGTGGGCAGTAGGAGATGTGGGGACTCAGATTATCCATTACCACACAGCAGGGAGGAATTGAGGCCCAGAGACTACCAAGTACAGTGACCTCCCTGCCAGCCTGCCTGGAAGGACGTGGCACCTTACATCTTGAGAGCAGCTTGGGAACCTCTTCATCCCTGATGGTGTCAGGAGAGCCACATGCCTGGTAAATGTGGTGGCCTCATGGCCACCCTCTCCAGCCCTGAGATTGCCTGCTCCCCTCTGGCCTCTGCTGTCACCTAGTCTCCAAGACCTCTTGAGTCTCCAGCCCAGGAAATGTGATTCAGATAATTCCTTTATTAAGCAGGGACACCGTGGTATGGGGAAGGTGGGGCTGTAAGTGGCCTGCAGTGCTCCAAGCCCCTCCTCCTTCAGTCATGTTTAAATAAGTACAATTTCTCCCTTTAATGGTTTCTGATGACACTGAATGTCACAGTGTCCTGAAGCCCCATGTATCCTAAAACACTGTACTCTCCCCAAGTCCCCCTTTAAAATGAGTACTTCAGGCAGGAACTGGGGTGTCCACTCCATCCAACCTTACTGAAAACCAAGGAGTCTTGTTCTCCTTTCAAACCCCTCCCGAAGCAGATGCTTCTCCCTGTCTCCCCACCAGGGATCAGCAGAGAACTTTCCAAAACTAGTTCCTCCTCCAAACCAAGCCCTTTGCCAGCTGCTGACAGACAGCATTCTTGGGTGCGTTGGGTCACGGGGGGAGGGGTGCTGAAGAGAAAAGGTAGTGGTGACCTAGTCTGGGTTCAGTGAGAGTTGTCATGGTAACTAAGGGCACTTGGGTGAGGTCATCCATCACTTGCCTGCCAGTCTGCAAGTTACCAGCCACTAGGTGTCCTCAGCTGCCAGCTACCTTAGTCTGCAGGGCCTTTGGGGTTAGATCTCTCTGAACTCAGGTAGATCAGCTCTGAAACAAAGGGGCTGCCTTGGGACTGAGGTGAGACTTGCTCAAGGTGAGGTGCTCTGAGAGCTTTATGGTGCTCCCTGGGCTGGCCCTGCTACAATGCTGTTTTCTTTTAGGATGCTCATGAGCCCAGGGCATCCCAACAGCCATACCATGCTGTACCAAGGTTACCAAGGTTAAGTAACAAAGGACACTATCTTAACCTCTCAGACCATCTGTCCCATTGTCTGTAACTAAAGAAGCCCAATCTTGAGTTTCTGCGAATGACAGGAGGAAGACAACATGGGGACAGGGCTGCCTGCAGAATCTCTGCTAAGGCAGGCATGGGTGGTGGAGGCTGGGGCCTGGTACACTCCTTACTGCTGTCCCAGTAGCATGGGTCTAGGAGCCCTGTGGCCTGTTTGAAGGCTGCAGCAGCCTGCAGGCCCACTGCTCAGAAGCCAGGCTTTGAAAGGAGGCCTAGTGTCTCCCAAGTCAACCTTCTGTCACACATGGCCTGACTTTGAGGCCATGAGCCCCACCCCTGTAGGGCTGTATCCACTCTCTTGGGAGCACAGTTACTCTGCATCAGCTTTGTCCCAGGACAGATAGATGCCGGTGTGGAGGGAGCTGAGAAGCTTGGGGTCAGGATCACAGAGACCCTCCTTCAGTGTGACCTGGGCCAGAGCTTCAGGTTGCTTTAGTGGGCAAACAGCATCCATTCAGCCCTTCTCTGCCCACTGTGACATCTCTACAAAGCCAGTCCTTCTGGTCACACTAGGGTTGACAGCCTGTGTCCTAGGGAGGCTTATATTTCTAGAGAGCTGAGGCACTGGCTCCCGGAGGTCAAGGATGCCTCTGTGACCCGGTCAGCAGGGTGAGAACATCTCTGTGGAGACCTATCAGCCTGGCAGACTCACTGGGAAGGGGAACTTCCTGTCTGCAGACTGAGACAGGCTTGCCCTAGGAGGATGATAGTGGGTATTGACTCCTCAGTTGGCCGTGTTTCCCCATTCCCAGAACTGCCATAGCTCCTCTCACTTTCCCATCATGCCTGCCTCAGGGGGGCTGGAAAGGACCAATGAACTCACTCTAGACCAGAGCCCAGCATAAAGGCCCCACCAAGCAGTCATATTCAGAGATGACTGTAGACACACCCGTTCCCGGCATGGCCTATGTTAGGGCCAAGAGAGGCTAGTCTAGCCCTGACCTCAGCAGTTGAGGACTGCCTTTCTCCTCTAGGGTATAGGGATCAGAGACTCTGGGGGGACAGATCAAGCAAGCATCAGAGGGGACTCAGTTCCACATTGGCTCTCAGCCATCAACAGCAATTCAGCCACCTGAGCTGAGAATTCTACCATTGCCGGCAGGGGCAGCAGAAAAATCTGCTTAGGCCAAATCGGGTTCAGTCACCCCACCTCCCAGCAGTACCACCTTGGGAACCGTGGCATCAGCATGTAGGTCTTTTGGGGTGCAGCAACATCCAATTCAAGTGACTGACTCTAAGCAAGTCAGCCTTCCCTGGGTCCTGGTCTATCTCTGGAACACTGAGGCCTATCTCAGACATGATCATGAGAACCATAGGAGGGTGTGTCACCACCAATAGCTGTACTCCTGTCACGTGTATTTTACTGCAAAAAGCTTAATGGAGACGCCACCACGCAGGGCCGCTCATGCTCCTGGGCTTATGAGCTCCTACCTACCCCACATGATCTCACACCAATAGCTCCTTCAAAAGGAGCTTACCTTGCTTTCTACCCCTCTTGTTAGTTTCTTACTCCTGAACACCCCATAGCAGCAATCACAGGGCGCTGTCTGCACACCGCTCTCCTGCACCTTTTCTCACTTAGGCCTCAGGTGGGTCTCCAGTACCACCTGCGCTGGTCATCATAGACCTGCTCAGAGGAGCCCAATCTTTTGCAGGAGCAATCTGTGAGCAGGTCAGGAGGCTCCCAGAGGTAGAGGATGAGGGACGTTCCAGTTATGGTGGGGAACAGGCCCTGGGAGCTCAGAAGGGAGGTGGGTGGGAAGGGCAGAACATTCTAGCACGAGCTCCTGTGCCATGGCCACAGCAAACCTGAGCACTTGTGAGGCCAAGGGGCTGTGCGGTACACACCGGCTCTTGAGGGGTCCCTGCCTCCTTCCAGTCACACCATGTTCAGTGTGTGGGGTGCAGGGGTGTCTCCCTGTTCCTCACTCCAACAAGGAGTGGAATAACCACTTGAATAACCCAGACCATCATCCACCTGGGAGTCTGCCTTGCTCTCAATGACAGCCTTGGTGAGGATCTCATTGGCAAGCTAGTAGTTGGTACCCTGGCATCTCCAGGGCCACTCTGGCTCTCTGGCTGGGTGACTCCAAGCAGAGGGGTAGAAGGAGGATGTTAAAGCAGGGATGGGGAAGTGAGGCAGGGTAGAGGCAGCCGAGCTAGGGTGGTGCAAGCTTGTCAGGGAGGTAATGAGTGACTCACAGACACTGTGAAGGGCTGGGTTCGATATCACAGTGGGGGATGGGGTGTGGCTGGGAGGGGCTATTCCCTTTGCAGAGTTCACAGGATCCTGTAGGTCCCAGGCGCAGGCAGTGTCTGGAAACAGATTTCCCTTTGACAGACGCCTCAAGGCACCTCCCTCTCTTCACCCCTGCACGTTGAGCTGCTGTGTGCCCACAATCACACAGGACCAGGATCCACTGAGTCATGGGGGAGCCACTGTGTCCCCTGTGTGCTCCAGGGTCTTGTGTCACCATCTGATATTTGTATGGAGGGCCTCCTCTGGCTCTGAGTATGGTCGCAGCCTCTCGAAGACAGTGTGGAACTGTATTCCTCAGCTCCCTCCTCTGAGACTTCGGAAGGACCCAGGGAGCAATGCGTCACCAGGCAGTTCTGAGGACCCGGCCAAACAGGGTCCCTTGCAACCAGCAGCTTCCAGCTCACCCACTAAATTGTCAGCCCCTTGCATGATGGGATGAGTCCAACGCTGATAAGGGCATGATCAAAGTACACATTGAAACCCAAATAGATCAGACAAGGGAACCCAGAGGTTTCCTCTCAGGTCCTTTCCCAGTGTGTCACAGGCTCAGATGATGGTCCAAAAGGGAAGGGTGAAGGAAATGCTGTGAGAGAAGCCGTGCGGCAGACTCCTATGCTTTCCCCTACACCAGCTCTAACGTTCCATCTTCTACGAAGCCTCCTCTGCCTGGCACACACAGTCAAAGCGCCTCCCGCCTCTTAGCAGCGTACACATCTTTCCAGCTCTGTGCAGTCAGCCTCACCAAACACCTTCGACAGAGGACAGCAGTCACACAGCTGTGGCTGCCCAGCCTCTGACCACAGAGGTCTCACATCAGAGGGGACCAGTCCACTTCTCTTCACCAGCAGCTAGTCATGGCTGGAGCCTAGGGAGTTCTCCACTGCCCCTTACAGACTTCCCAAGTTCTGATTCCCAGGCTCCGTGCAGCTGCCCCCAGCCCTGCGTGTCTTCCACCAATCACACCAATGTTACCTGAGCTGCTCAGGCTCCTGGTAGAACTTCCTGCATCAGGGGTTGGGGATTTAGCTCAGTGGTAGAGCGCTTGCCTAGCAAGCGCAAGGCCCTGGGTTCGGTCCCCAGCTCCGGAAAAAAAAGAAAAAAAAAAAAAGAACTTCCTGCATCTAAGGGTGCATAGTGGGCGCTCACTGGCGTGTGTGTGTGTGTGTGTGTGTGTGTGTGTGTGTGTGTGTGTGTGTGTGTGTGTGTGTGTACCTGTGCATATGCATGTGCATTTTCTTCCTCTCTAACCCTTCCCTGATTATCTAGGCCCTCTGCTGACCCCACCCACCTGCTTCTTTTCTCTGTTTAAATACCCACAATATTCTTCTGTGTGAGAAACCCACCTTGCCTATGGTGGCTGCTGTGACCCAGTTCTGTGATAAACAACAGGCCCTGGCTTCTGTCTGTCTGTAGGGCAAGGTGCCGTGAGCAAGGCTTTCTGTCCCACATCCTTTACTCTCTAGACCTGCTCCAGTCCCAAGCACCCTTCCTGTTTTGGTACCCTTGATTGAAGGGGTCAGGATTTCAACAGACAATTTGAAGCTTTGCCTGTCAGCCCCATAACCAGGGTCCTCCATATTGAACCATGATGCCAAGAGCAATTCCTTCTGACCAGTCATGGCAGCCACATGAACGAACACTAGCCATTCTCTCTACCCAACACACAAGAGGGAGATGATTCCCAACCGCCATAAGGCTTTTCATACAGTCACAAGCTCTCCAGTCACAAGGTTGTGTGGGCCAACACATCCTTGACAATTTGTAGAATGACCAGACACTCGGCACATGGCCAGGCAGGCTGCCTTCCTCTCTGAGCCTTTGGTTACTTACCTGCAAAATCCCAGTCTGTGAACAGAAGTGTATTCCAAAAGCGTACAGCACTCTCTGAGGGCTCCAGATGGGCCCAGCCTGAGGTCATCGTACGCCACTTTCTAGCAGTTCAGGGAAAGTAAGTTCCCAGTCTGTTGACAAAGCCGGGTTCGGCCTGAGAGTCTGTCTGGGGTTTTGTACAATGATCGAAATGCTGATGCAATGTGGAAGATATAATCCTTCCACTTAGACAAACAGCAGGGCATGGGGTGCACAGAGTGAGCCACAGAAGAAGCTGCAGCCCAGGGAGGGCTTCAAACGCATTGGATATTTTAGATGTTCCCACCTCCCTGGAGACCTCAGGGTCTTGGTTCTGTTTACATATCCCCCCCAGGACTCAGGAAGTGCTTGAGGGAGTCAGGAGTGAATGGATAGAGGAGCAAGCAGGCAAGGGATTC